>NC_136303.1:3777528-4029438 GCF_964198595.1 Lampetra fluviatilis | reverse complement strand
AATTGTCACGACGTTTCGGCCACAACGCAAGCAGCCGTCCTCAGGTGGAGAACAGGTCTGTCGAGAAGACAGAGTCTGAATGACTGTGTGTGCGTATGTGTGTGCGTGTATGTGTATGTGTGTATGTGTGTGTATGTGTGTATGTGTGTATGTGTGTATGTGTGTGTATGTGTGTGTATGTGTGTGTGTGTATGTGTGTGTGTATGTGTGTGTATGTGTGTGTGTGTATGTGTGTGTGTACGTGTGTGCGTGTATATTCGAGTGAGTGAGAGTGCGACTGTGAATCATTCAGACGCTGTCTTTCCGACAGACCTGTTCTCCACCTGAGGACGGCTGCTTGCGTTGCGGCCGAAAACGTCGTGAGAATTATTTTATTACGTTTTATTTTTATTACTTTATTACTTCCATTCTACGTGACTTTACCGAAAGAACCAAGAAGATGAATCCCTGCAGTCACGAAAGAAGCTTTAAATCGAAATTTAATCGATGCACTCCCGAGGCCCAGAGTTCGCTTGCTACGACAAACGTTGCTGGTCACCACGATGTTGGTCTGGGGGGGGGGGGGGGGGGGGACCAATGGGGGGGGGGGGGGGGGGGGACCAATGGGGGGGGGGGGGGGGGGACCAATGGGGGGGGGGGGGGGGACCAATGGGGGGGGGGGGGGGGGGACCAATGGGGGGGGGGGGGGGGGGGACCAATGGGTTGACGAACTGAAGACGTGTTTCTATAAGTATCTGACGATTTGCAGAAAGGGCCTCTGCTTAAACGTCTCCAATCAGTAGTAGTGACGTTACTACAGCGTTCGTACCAGGCTAGGTGCACCTTGAGGCCATTGGAAGTGTGGAAGGCTCGCTGCTAACGAGAGGATCACGACTCAGACCCAGGTGCCATGGGTTGACTGACTGAGATGGCTGGCAGTTGCACCACCTGTGCCCCCGACTGTGCAAACTTGCTGTGATTTATCCACCCGGCGCTCCGCTCGTTGTTGTGAGGGTCGCTCCTCCTCCACCTTCCGTTCTTGGAGGGCGACTGCCTCCAACTGCCCAGTAGCGTCCTTCACGAGCCTCCTCCTCCACCTCCTCCACAGAGGCCGATCTTGACACCGCTGATACCGGTCTTCGGCAAGTCCACTCAGCTCCACATCCTCCCGTACCGCATCAGCTCCATCTCTTCCCCAGCCCGTGCCATGCCAAACAGAAGCTGCCTGGGCACTCGGTGGCCGGGCGTGCGGGCCGCATGAACCAACCAACGCGGCCTCGCCTGCCGGAGGAGCTCACCGACTGGGACACGATCCAAAGGTCCAACACCCGCCGTTCGCCACTAAGTGACGGCGGCGTCACCGCGGCACCTGTGCCAGGCCAGGTGCACTTTGAGGCTGCCACGTGAAGTGTCGAAGGCCTCGCTGATGGGAGGTCTAGGGACAGACCCAGCAGGTGCCGTGGGTTGGCTGACTGAGATGACCACGTAGATTCTAGATTTGAAGCTTTCGTGACTGCAAGAATTCATATTCTTAGGATTTTTCGGTAAAGTCACTTTTATTCATTTTAATTTTAATTTTTTACCTCCGTGACAACCGAAACAAACTAAGAATATGACCACGTAGCTGCACCACCAGCGGTACCCCCTGCTGTGGGACACTACACTTTACAGTACATATAATTGACTCCCCCCCCCCCTCCCCCCATAGACCGTTGAGACAAATGCTGTTAGCCAGTGCATTTTAGTCGGGGAGCAGTGGCGCTGCGGTTAGCGCGGTGGCGGACACGGCGTGGTTCAAGGCCCCCCACATCAAGCAGCGGCTTGCGAGGTTGGCCGCTGTGCGCCGATTGCATTGCCCCGCACGGCGAGACAGCAGAGCGCACAGCGCCCAGCCGCCGCTTATGTAACCGTCCGCGGTGTACTGTACACAGGTGATCATGGATTCAGAATTTGTTTACACAAAATCAATTTGCATTATAAACAGCACATATACAAACACGGGATAATTGTGACGGTGCCCTTCAATGTTGCCCAGCGAAGCCTCGCCCGTCTCGAGACTCGGCGTGTGCGTGCTGGGGTGGCAGGGAGGGTGCCGCCGCTAACACCTTGTGTGAGTTCTTTTGTTTTTGGCCACGAATTCCATTTCGTGAGAGTTTGGATTCGTGCATTGGAAGGAGAACCCGACCCCCCCGCCACTACGGATGCGAAGGAGGATGGGGGAGGGGGGGTTACTACTTCTACCGCTGCTGCTACGACACCATCCCTGTCAACCCCTTATCAGTGCCCCTACCTTATTACAGACCAATCCAGACCTTGTTGGTCACCCCGTGCCCGTTATAAACCTCAACGTTCATTATATACACTACACTCTACACTGCACTATACACTACTATACACTACACTATACACTACTACATCCCTGTCAACCCCTTATCAGTGCCTTACCTTAGTACAGAACTTGTTGGTCACCCCGTGCCTCTTATAAACCTCAACGTTCATCATATACACTACACTCTACACTACACTATACACTACTATACACTACACTATACACTACTACATCCCTGTCAACCCCTTATCAGTGCCCCTACCTTATTACAGAACTTGTTGGTCACCCCGTTCCCCTTATACAGCTCAACGTGCAACCCACAAAGTCCAATCACAAGTGAGAAACACAAACAAAGAGACAATTTTGGCTTTGCCCGTGTTGAAACGGCTGCACGCCGTACGGATCTAAAAACTCAATTTCCCTGCAAAAGAACACGGGGTAAGCCGTATGGGTCGACAGGTACGCTACACGCAAGGCCTCCACCAATACAGCCGAGTTCACGCACCTACTTGCTGTACTCCCATTGTATCGGCCACCTAAGTTTTTTCCCGTGGCCAACAATTCCCGAGTATTGGCTCAGCTCTGCGAGATCCCGATGATGGTAATGTTGGGCCACTGGCAAACGCACAAGAGACGAGACAAAGGTGCCCCGGATAGCCTCGATATAGACGGCGGGGCCAAGTGCTTGCTGCTGGTGGCCGGAACTTGACCGAGATTCCGCGCGGTGCCACAGATGGTTCAGTGTGGGCAAAAGCACGCCCGGCCGCCTTTGTCTTCCCACCGCTGCTAATGTTCAAAGGCAAAAGCGCGCGCGCGTACGCACGTATACTGTACACGCTAAAATAAAACGGCAAAGTAAAGAGGCTTAAAACTCAGGCAGGTTTTACAGAGATATATTAATAGAGTTATACAATAATAACTCACACCCATCCCCCACCGGGTCTCGCCTAGGTCGACTCGGCCTCAAATGAGGACCTGTCGCGGTGCGTAAACATCGCCACTGGGGGAGACAAAGGCGGTCGGGCGTGGTGGCTGGCCACTGGGAGCTGTGCACTTTGAAATGAACCTCATCTGTTTAGAACTGCTTTTAGTTTTTCGTTTGTTGTCCTTCCCCCGCACCTCTGATTAGCGTGGTTGGCTACGTACGGTGCGAAAGAAGTTCAACACACCGTGCATACATAACACTCCAAGTCAACGTCGTGTCTATCCGTCTGCACAGCGCCCTGACCTTTGACCAACGACGAAACATCGCGGAACAAAAGCTGAAAACAAGTGTGCAGAGTTTTATTTTTCGATTTAAAGCTTTCGTGACTGCAGGGATTCATCTTCTTGGTTCTTTCGGTAAAGTCACGTAGAAGGGAAGTAATAAAATAATGAAAATAAAACATAATAAAATAATTCTTACGACGTTTCGGCCACAACGCAAGCAGCCGTCCTCAGGTGAAGCATTTTTTTTTTAACTATTTTATTACTTCCCTTCTACGTGACTTTACCGAAAGAACCAAGAAGTGTGCAGAGGAGGACACGTGCTGTGAATGAGCCCGAGAGACGGGGAGGGAGGGAGGGAAGGAGCAGCGGGGAATGAAGAGGCATCATCGGCGAGATCCTCACACTCGTCAGCGGCTCCAATGGTGGGGCTGCTGACAGTCTGTGCACCTCAGAGGTCGCAAACGGGTTTTGATTCCTTACCCGTACCCGGCCGCACCAGGGTCGCAAACAGGTACCCGTACCCTACCCGTACCCGGCCGGGTATCGGGTAGGGTACGGGTATCGGGTACCCGATTGCGACCTCTGGGATGAAGCCATGTTGCAGGCGCGGGTGGGTTGATTCTAGGAACTTGAATTGTGAGAAGAGACAAGACGTTGGGAAATGAGTGACAAACGGTGACTCACCAGTGACTCACGGTCTACCCGTACCCGTACCCGGCCGCACCAGGGTCGCAAACGGGTACCCGTACCCGTCCGAGTACGGGTAGCCGGGTATCGGGTAGGGTACGGGTATCGGGTACCTGGTTGCGACCTCTGCTGCACCTCCATCGCCTCCACGATTGGTGTGCGGGGGCTTCCCCCTCGGTCGCTGGCACTGAACTTAAAAAAGAATGTTAACTATTTTATTTTTCATTTTTACCAGGTAAGGCTCCACTGAGCCTATGTATCTCTTCTTCAGAAGCGACCTGGCCACAAACTAAACTATTTTTTTTATTTTACCAGACAAGGCCGCATTTCAAACTCAACCGGGGGTATTACATCTAACACAGCGGCATCAAAGCGTGGGGGCCCCCCAAAACGCGGGGCCCGGGGCAGTTACCCCGATTCGCCGTTACCTAAGGCACGGCTCTGGCCCTCCACCCTGCACACGCGGTCCCACCCATCTCAACCTCCTCCCCTGGAGAACAACCGAGACACAGAGTTTTCATTCCACCGTCTATCCTGACCCTCCAAGTTGCTTTACCCTATCCTTCCAAAAGCCCCATTCGTAACCCTCCCATGCATGCACAGGGTGCGCTTCAGCCGGGCCCTCCGAGCCACTCAGCCGCACAGACGTCACGACCGCCGGGCTGTCGTGGCTACGCTGCACGCGGCTGCTGCCTGCGATCCAGCGCCGTGCGGAGGAGGCAGCAGCAGCAGCAGCAGCGAGGGTTGGTGGCTCACCGTAACTCGCCTTGTTGTGGTGAAACTCCCCTTCTTCCCGTGGGTGGGCATCGAGGAGGAGGTGCCCGTATCCCTGGCTCGCCAGGAGAAGGCGGTACGGCAAGTGGGCTCATGGCTATCTGTTTCAATCTGTACGGGGATAGAGCGTTGCTCCCTCGCGCAAGGCGTGGGTTTCTCCGGGCGCTCTGCTTTCCTCCACACGTGAATCATAAATCTAAAACCTTGCTATTTTTTTTTTATTTTATTTTACCAGGTAAGGCCCCGTTGAGCCTACGTAGCTCTTGTTAAGAAGCGACCTGGCGAATGATAGCTCAACGAAGTGGGCTCATCATCATCACGTGTGGAAGTTTGAGGCGGCCAATGAGCACGGCTCGTCATCAATTGGGGGCCGAAGAGATCTTCAAGACACGAGACCAAATGGGGCAGCGGGCAGGAAGACCCTCCTGAAAGCGAGTGACTCTCCTGGAAGCGAGTGACCCTCCTGAAAGCGAGTGACTCTCCTGAAAGCGAGTGACCCTCCTGAAAGCGAGTGACTCTCCTGGATAAGATAAGATGGTAAATCAAAGTAAAAAATAACTCCTGCTTACAAACAAAGACAAAGATCCCCCTGTAGCCTCAACAGACTGTAGGGGCAAGTGCTGTTAGCGAGCAGCACCTATGAAGGCCGGAACGGCACACGAGGGGGTGGGTGGCCAGCACCACGCCCGACCGCCTTTGTCTCCCCAGTGGCGATGTTTACACACCGCACCAGGTACTCATTTGAGGCTGAGTCGACCTAGGGGAGGCCCAGGACCGATCAGACAATCGTCACTGGTGTTGGCCGTGAGCGGGAATCGAACCCGGGTCACCGGGTTCATAGTGCAGCGTGCTAACTGCCACACCACCGCTCCCCACACACTCACACACACACAGACACACACACACACACGCTCACACACTCCCCCACACACACTCACGCACACACAGACACACACACGCTCACACACTCCCCCACACACACTCACGCACTCTCACCTCCATCCGCCACCAGAGAGACCTCTCTCTCTCCGCGCTGCCACATCGGTTCGACGGTTCGCGCAGTTCGATCGAACCCGATAGCAAGTCTCCAACGAGCCACTCGCGCACGCCCATCAGCACCAGCAGCGGCGTTGCCAACGACGACGCTAATTGTGTGCGACAGCAAAAAATCGTAGCACTGCATGTATGTATGCTGAACTTTTTTCGCACCGTACGTAGCCAACCGTGATAATCGGTGGGGTCTCTGTGGGTCTCTGTGGGTCTCTATGGGTTTGGGTGTCTGTAGGTCTCTGTGTATGTATGTTGAACTTCTTTCGCACCGTACGTAGCCAACCGTGATAATCGCAGGTGCTGACCATTCTACAGCACCACCCCCACTAAAGACCACACCGTATAGCACGTCACAAACTGTTGGGGCAAGTGCTGTAAGCAAGCACCTATCGCTTACAGCACTTGGGACATCGCTATCTGTTGCAATCTGTATGGGGATAGAGCGTTGCTCCCTCGCGCAAGGCGTGGGTCAAGTGCTGTAAGCGAGCACCTATGAAGGCCGGAACGGCACACACGAGGGGGTGGGTGGCCAGCACCACGCCCGGACGCCTTTGTCTCCCCAGCGGTGATGTTTACACACCACACCAGGACTGTACCCACAATCACATGTACGTACACACAACAACAATTCCGCAACACATGGAGTGGAGGATAAATGTAAATATATTGAACTTCTTTTGCGCCGTGCGAATCGGTGGTGCGGGTGCATCAATACCATCCATAGCAAATACTGTGAACCCAAAGATGTTAATCTTCAACATCATTTGCCATTCATCATCGTCTTCGCGCACAACAAACAACTCATCATCATCACGATCATCATGATCGAGATGATGATGTTGATTGATCACCATTGTCACCATCCAAAAAAACTGCTACGTATACAACAAAGCACACTCATCATCATCATCCTCGTCGTCAAGATCCAGAGGGACGGTGCCATCGCTCGAGACGAGCCGTGTGTATGACGAGAGACAGGAGGGCAATACGCAAAAATCAAATCGTGATCATCATGACTACTACTACTATTTGTATTATTATTATTATTATTCACGCAGCAAGCATGCTTACAGCAACTCTTACCTGCCTCTCAAATGCCGCAGATACGTTAAACGCAATCGAAACTACTGCCGCTAGCGTCACGATAGTTGTCGTTGCTATGATGTTACCGATGCGAGCACTGTAATGATGCTGCTGATGATACCGTTTCTGTTGGTAAATATACTGCTGCTGATGACAGTGAAGGCGATGCTAGTGATGCTGCTGATAATACTTTTGCTGCTGCTATTGCTACTATGAATACTGATACTGCTGCTGATGATAATCCCAATGAAGGTGACGGTACCGCTGTTGCTGTCCCTGTTAATACCGACAATGAATACTATCCTAATGATGCTGCTGCTGATACTATTGCTGTCAGCAACATGCTGCCAGGTACTACTACTGCTGATGATAATTGTGACAATGAAGATGATACCGCTGATCACACTGCTGTTGCTGCTTCTGCTGATGATGACGTTCCTGATGACAATGCTCCGGCTGCTGCTGCTGATGATGATAATAACGATGGTCCACTCCTTGAGACGATACTCTTATTTACAAAGACAAATCGCCCACGCGCCACGTGCTCAGTCACTCACTCGGTCACTCACGCAGTCACTAACTCAGTCGGTCACTCACTCGGTCACTAACTCCGTCGGTCACTCACTCGGTCACGAACTCGGTCACGAACTTGGTCACGAACTCAGTCGGTCACTCATTCAGTTACTCACTCAGTCACTCACTTGGTCACTCACTCAGTCACTCACTCAGTCGCTCACTCAATTGGTCACTCACTCAGTCACTCACTCAGTCACTCATTCAGTCACTCACTCGGTAACTCACTCAGTCACTAACTCAGTCGGTTATTCATTCAGTCACTCACTCAGTCACTCACTTGGTCACTCACTCAGTCACTCACTCGGTCACTCACTCGGTCGGTCACTCACTGGGTCACTAACTCAGTCGCTCACTCACCCAGCAGCAGCGGCGGCGGCATCAGCAGACGGAGCAGCAGACACCACCGCCACCACCACCGCACGCACTCCGTCACTCCGAGGAGGCGAGGAGTGACACAGTGAACAGCAGCACTCCGCCACTCCGAGGAGGCGAGGAGTGACACAGTGAACAGCAGCACTCCGTGCGTGCGCACCGACGGGGAGGCGACGCGACCACGGAGCGGGCGGGAGGCGGGGATGGCCTGGCGGGGAGCAACACACACACATCCTACACACACACACACAGGTGTGTGTGTAGGGTGTGTGTGTTGCTCTCTCTTTCCTCCCTCCCTCCCACTCCGCCTCTCTCTCTCTCTCTGTCTCAAGAGCCCCCCCCCCAATCGTCTCTCTCTCTTACTCTCCCCTCCACTCTCCTTTCCCTCTCTACAGTCTCCCCGCCCCCCTCTCTCTCTTTCTCCCCCCCCCCTCTCTCTCTCCCTCCACTCCCCCCCTCTCTCTCCCCCACTCTCCCCCCCCCCTCTCTCTCCCCCACTCTCCCCCCCCCTCTCTCTCCCCCACTCTCCCCCCCCTCTCTCTCTCCCCCACTCTCCCCCCCTCTCTCTCTCCCCCACTCCCCCCCCCTCTCTCTCCCCCACTCTCCCCCCCCTCTCTCTCTCCCCCACTCCCCCCCCCTCTCTCTCCCCCCTCCCCCCCCCTCTCCCCCCGCTCTCCTCCCCTCTGTATTTCTGTCCCCCCACTCCCTCTCTCAATTATCCCGAGCAATGGACTCGGAGGGTGGAGGCGATGGGGTGGGGGGGTAATGAAACAAAAGAGCAGATGATTACAATTTCAATTCATCATCATCGGCCGCCATGGCCACTCCACTGCTGGATGAAGGCCACTCCAATCTGCCGGCATCTCTCACGATCCTGCGATGCAACAAAGACAAAGATTCACACCACCCTGTGTAGCCTTAACAGACTGTTGGGGCAAGTGCTGTTAGCGAGCACCTATGAAGGCCAGCACTGTGGCACACGAGGGGGGGGGGGGTGGGGTGGATGGCCAACACCACGCCCGGCCGCCTTTGTCTCCCCTAGTGCCGCCGATGTTTTTCGCACACCGCACCAGGTTACCCAGTCGGGGCCGAGTCGACCTAGGGGAGGAGGCGCAGGACACGGTGCAGACGGATCTTCGCCGCCGTTATTGACCGCGAGCAGGAATCGAACTTCGGGCCGCCCGGGGTTCTCGGCGCGGTGAGCGCTGAAACCGCTGCGCCACCGCTCCTCCCGCCGACGACAAAGGGCACGGCGGGACCGTGCGCATCGCCACGATTGCATCGAGGGACCTGGTTTGCGAGCGGGAATCGCGAAGACGTGAACGCGTAGAAAAAACTAAATACGCAAACGTCCGACGACGCGTCCAGCGCGTCTAGCGGATCTTGTTAAAGCGGATTGATTTGCTCGCCCACGTGGCTTGCACCCACGTTTGCGTGAACACGGAGTCGCTGCCCCTCGAAGAGCGGAGAGCAACGGACCGCTATAGCCAGCGTGCGAACGACACAGAGCACTACAGGCACTCCTCGATTTACGAACGAGTTAGGTTCCAGCGGTCTATTAGTAAGTCGATTTGTTCATAAGGGTAGTTCAAGTTCAAGTTAATTTATTAGGTATAGCCCTCTGAGCCATTCGGCTCTTGAATCGGATGTTAACCACCTCGCCTGGTATACAGGAGGTCATGGGTTCGATCGCTACGATGCCTGCTGCTGTATATTTGGAGTTTGCGTCTCTCTCCCTCTCATCATCATCACGGTGGCTCGGAGATGTTAACCACCTCGCCTGGTATACAGGAGGTCATGGGTTCGATCCCGACCCTGACGATGCCTGCTGTATATTTGGAGTTTGCGTCTCTCTCCCTCTCATCATCATCACGGTGGCTAGGAGATGTTAACCACCTCGCCTGGTATACAGGAGGTCGTGGGTTCGATCCCAACCCTGATGCCTGCTGCTGTATATTTGGAGTTTGCGTCTCTCTCCCTCTCATCATCATCACGGTGGCTCGGAGATGTTAACCACCTCGCCTGGTATACAGGAGGTCGTGGGTTCGATCCCAACCCTGATGCCTGCTGCTGTATATTTGGAGTTTGCGTCTCTCTCCCTCTCATCATCATCACGGTGGCTCGGAGATGTTAACCACCTCGCCTGGTATACAGGAGGTCGTGGGTTCGATCCTGACCCTGATGCCTGCTGCTGTATATTTGGAGTTTGCGTCTCTCTCCCTCTCATCATCATCACGGTGGCTCGGAGATGTTAACCACCTCGCCTGGTATACAGGAGGTCATGGGTTCGATCCCGACCCTGACGATGCCTGCTGTATATTTGGAGTTTGCGTCTCTCTCCCTCTCATCATCATCACGGTGGCTAGGAGATGTTAACCACCTCGCCTGGTATACAGGAGGTCGTGGGTTCGATCCCAACCCTGATGCCTGCTGCTGTATATTTGGAGTTTGCGTCTCTCTCCCTCTCATCATCATCACGGTGGCTCGGAGATGTTAACTACCTCGCCTGGTATCCAGGAGGTCTGCTGTATATTTCGAGTTTGCGCGTCTCTCTCTCTCTCCCTGTGGTGACTTACATTTTTCTCCGGGTCCTCTGGTTTTTTCCCTCCAACATTGAGAAACTTGCGTCTTAGAGAGTATTCTGCTGCTCCTATAAATGACAAGCCACTGCACTGAGCTATCATTTGTGGTGGCCAGGTCGCTTCTGTATAAAAGCTAAAAAGCTCCGTGGGCCTTAGGGGCCATACATTTAGTACGTACGCATGGAGGGGGGGGGGAGGGGGTTAACCCAAATGTGTACGCTTGCGTATGGGGGGGTCTACTGACAATGTGCGTACGCATCAGGGACGTGCGATCTGGGGAGGCAGGGGGAGGCAGAGCCTCACCTGTAATACTCCAATAAAAACAGCTGTTACGAAAAGTAAAAAAAAAAGAATAATAATAAAAAAAATCCACTGATCTGTGTTATAAATGTCATTTCTGTACGAATTACAATCATTTTTTATCGTCAAAATCGCCAAATTTGCGGAGCTCCGCTGCAAATACAGGAAGAGACGAGAGGTGAGGCAGCGACGCGCTCAGCCTCCCCTCTGATTGCGCAACCCCTCAGCAACTCGATGGAGCGCGGGCAATAAGCGCGTGCCTGTTACTATCTCAGTGTGTCACCAATGTAATGTTTGTAGACCCCTTCATTTCATGTCCTCGCCTTCCATACTCCAGGTAACTTGTGTCACGTATGTGTATAAAGATATTTAGGCTCGCTGGTCTCGTCATGAAATTGCAATGAAAAAGCACCAGGGGAGGCAGCTATCACATCTGCCTCACCGAGGGGGACGTGTCTAACATGCCCCCTCCGTGAGGCCACGCCCCCTCCGTAAGGCCACGCCCCCTCCGTGAGGCCACGCCCCCCTCTGTGTGTGAATCTGGCTCTGGCACGAGCCAGTGCCTCCCCAGCCATTGACCTCACCGCACGTCACTGGTACGCATAAGAAACGGGGGGCGGGGGGGGGGCTGAAGCCTCGATGATAATTTGTCTACATTGGCCCTCAAACGAGGCACAGTTCAGTGTCTTCAGCTGTGGGACTGTGGGAGAGGTGTCACTTGCGTGCCACTGTGCCCCCTGACTGCAGCTATCAGCAAAATAAGTGGCTTAATTCTTTAATGCAGCCGGCGGTGGACTATCTGTTTGCTTAAACACGTGAATATTATGAATCCTTGATCGTTTCTGCGTGGATTAAATATTGGCCGTTCTATAGGTTTCGAGGGGGGGGGGGTGCGTCAGGCGTACGTACGCAGGTGGTGGTGGGGGTGTAAAAATTCCGCGTGCCTACAGGGAGAGGGGGGGGAGGGGTCAAGTTGACAGATTTTTGCGCACCTGCTACATGGATGGGCCCCTTAGCAGGTGAAATAAGATGAAAAAAAACGGGTTTACTTTTAGTTTGTCACTTGCTGGACGAGTACGGTTTGGTTAATCCACCCACCGCCGGTAACCGCGGATTAAAGAACTCCATTCTGCTTGTCTCATCTCCTCCCTCTCCTGCCCTGGTGGTCCAGCCTAGCGAGTGTGCAGGCGGTGCAACTGCACCGGTGGTCCTATGGGTGGGAGGGGCCCAGTGGGGGGTGATTTGAATAGGGGGTGGGGGAGGGGGGCGGCATTTCATTTTTGGCCGTCCGTACGACGTTTCGCTGCACGCCACCGGGTTCCAGTGTTGTTCACTTGGGGATCATAGAGCCACACGAAGTCTCATCTAGGGCCTCACGTGCCGTGGCGGTCGCGTGTGCCACTGCCGTGCCCCCATCATCTCGACGGTCCGTCTCTCCCTATCGATTCAGCTGCACCCTCCTGTCGACACAACAACAACAACGACAGCCGCCATTCGCCACTAAGTGGCGGTGGCGTCAGGCTAGGTGCACTTGGCGGCCGTTACGTGAAGTGTGCGAAAGCTCGCTGCTAGCAGGAGGTCACGGGACATAACCAGGTGCTATGGGTTGCCTGACTGAGATGGCTGGCAGATGCACCACCTGAGCTCCCTACCGTGCCAACTTTCTGGGTTTTATCCGCCCGGCGCTCAGCTCGTTGTTGTGAGCGTCGCTCCCTCTGCCCTCCGTTGTTGCTGGACAGCGACTGCCTCCAACTGCCCAGTAGCAGCAGCGTCCTTCACGAGCCTCCTGCACAGAGGCCGATCTTGACACCGCTGGTATCAGTCATCGACTCACTGGCTCTCTCCTCTCTCTCTCTTCCTATCTCCTTCTCTCCCTCCCCACACTCATTTAAGTCTCTGCAATTTGCCTTCTTTCTCACGGCACGCCCCCCCCCTCCCCCCTACATCTTGGTCTCCTCTCGCCTCGCTCTCTTTTCCTCTCCCGACCTTTCTCTCCCCTCTCCTCTGCACTCCCTTCCCCTCCCCCCCCCCACCCGCTGCTTCTCTCAATTTTTTTGTTGTTAAACTGCAAATATTGCCAGCTAGGTTTAAATACAAACGATCAACATTTGAGAAACGACCTCAGGCTGGCGAGGTAGGGCTATGCGATGTTTTTTGCATGTGTACACAGTCCTTTGAAAGCACACTATAGACCACGAACCACCTCGGTTCGACTCCCACGGGCCACGGCTTATCATCTGCGTCGAGTGAAATGACAGCTCTGTCCCGCCTTCAGCGAGCAAACCCGCTGCGGTGCGTACACATCGCCCACGGGGGAGACAAAGGCGGCCGGGTGTAGTTCTGGTCACAGAGCACACACTCGCGATCCGTTCTGGACTTAATAAGACGCTCGCTAACAGCACTTATACCCCCCCCCCCCCCCCAAGAGTATATATGGCTGCACGGGAGGATCTTAGTCTTTGCACACACGACACATCACATGTGGGCTGGTGATATACAAAGACCCCATCCCTCCGTGAAGCATCAACAGACTTGAGGGGCTGTTCGCGAGAAGCCACTATGGGGGGAGGGGGGGGATGACCCACGGCCGGTTCAGGTAATGGTCACTGGTGTTGGCCGCGAGCGGGAATCGATCTCGGGTTCGACGGGTTAGTAGCGCGGCGCAGTGCGCTAACCGCTGCACCACCGCTCCCCTCCCCACCGCGCACACACACACACGTGTCACACACGCGTGCCACACACACACGTGCCACACACACACACGTGCCACACACACACACGTTCCACACACACACGTGCCACACACACGTTCCACACACACACACACGTGCCACACACGTTCCACACACACACACGTGCCACACACACACACGTTCCACACACACACACACGTGCCACACACACACATGTGCCACACACACACGTGCCACACACACGTTCCACACACACACGTGCCACACACACGTGCCACACACACGTGCCACACACACGTGCCACACACACACGTGACACACACACACGTGCCACACACACACACGTTCCACACACACACACACGTTCCACACACACACACACGTTCCACACACACACACACGTTCCACACACACACGTGCCACACACACACATGTGCCACACACACACGTGCCACACACACACGTGCCACACACACACACACGTGCCACACACACGTGCCACACACACACACGTGCCACACACACACACGTGCCACACACACACATGTGACACACACACACGTGCCACACACACACACGTTCCACACACACACACGTTCCACACACACACACACACGTTCCACACACACACACGTGCCACACACACACGTGCCACACACACACACGTGCCACACACACACGTGCCACACACACACACGTGCCACACACACACGTGCCACACACACACGTGCCACACACACACACGTGCCACACACACGTTCCACACACACACACACACACACACGTGCCACACACACACGTGCCACACACACACACACGTGCCACACACACACACGTGACACACACACACGTGCCACACACACACACGTGACACACACACACGTGCCACACACACACACATGCGTTATACACGCGTGGCGTTTCTCATTTCCCCCCCACCCTCCTTGCATTCGCCAGCACGTGTACATGTAAACAGGCGGCCGGAACGTACACACACATTTGTATTATTATAAACACAGCGGCACGCAGGCGACACAAACATGTATACCGATAAACACTGGATGTACATCCATCAACGTTCTTAGCCGCAAACCCGCCGATAAACATTTCACGCCAAAAGTTAACGTACACTTGGGTACGTTGCATTCTAGGCGGTTATGAATGCAGCTCATCACTTTAATGGATGGACTGTCACTGGCCATGGGGATGTGGAATGCCACGCGACTGTTAATGTTGTTTATGCTGATAGAAAACTGTTTTTGATACGTTACTCGTTCGGAAAGATATTTTTTTTGCATTAATCGCGTTGAATACCGACGCTATGGAACGGCGTCAATATCGTAAATATCGTAAATACATTTCAACGGTAAGGAGACTTCGCTGGGGAGAATGTGTCCACGAAATGTCACGATTTAATTCCCACCCTCACAACAAAGATTGTATCTGTCCTACAAAGACCTACAGCACTCACACGTGTCAAGACACACAGACAAAAGATCAACCCCGCACCCACCCACCCACCCACCACCACCCATATAGCCGACATAGGCTGTTGGGGAAAGTGCTGTTCGTGAACACTGCATGAGGTCGGCAGAGCACAGATAAAGGCCAGCTCCACGCCCGGCCGCCTTTGTCTCCAAAGTGGCGATACTTTCACAATGCACCAGGTACTAATTTGAGGCCGAGTCGACCTAGGGGAGGCCCCACGACCATTTCAGATAATCGTTACTCGTGTTGGTGGCCGTGGGCGGGAATCGAACTTGGGTCGCCGGGTTCGCAGGGCGCGGCGCGCTAACCGATATGCCACCGCTCCCCCTACACACACACACGCATCTACACACACACACACGCATCTATATACACACACACACACGCAGTGAACAATTAATGTACCCACAAAGGGTACGCATGTGCTGTTGCACGTTTATATATAAACACAGGGAACATATACACTCTCATATTACACACACTGTGAATCTGTAGAGCGCGCTTCCAATGATGACGATCTATCAGGGACGAGAAATATCTTAACCACCAATCCTCATTCACCAAGCCGCAGTGACCAGCGCGGTGAAGTATGGTCAAACAAGCCTGGCGATCGATCCCGGCGCAGGAAGGCACTCATCCACAAGTAGTCGTGCGTTATGACTGTTACGTAACAAGCGCTGAGCACGGGGTGTCAACATACAACAGAGACACGGGGCATACTCTCAGGATATGTTTTCGAATTCCGGGCTAAACCCGAAAGATTCTGTCAATTGGGGCTCGATGCGCATTATCGGATGATCCGAATACAAATGTGGTTTCCGATTGACCCCAAAGGTATGACGTCACCAAAGACAGTGGACATGGGATGACGTCACTTTTGTCAGCACAAACGAATTGTGCTCACGATGCAAAGAGTCCGAAAAATGCCAAATCTGAGTTGGATCGCGTAATATTAAATGTGTCATTAAACTCGCCACCGCCACCACGACCCGACAGAGGCGCTTAGTGAGGTTTGTCACGTAAGCAACACGTGCCAATTAGTGAACTAGTTAAGCGCATAGGTTGTGTGTTGGAGAGTAAAACCACTGCAACGTTTACAATTCGGGTTTTGTGACGTTTCGCCGGTAATTACAATGACAGCTTCATCAGGTGACACCAAGAATTGATAGGAAAATCGAAAATATTCCCTTAAAAGTCAGAACACCGACAATGTCTCATCCAAAACCTTCCCTAATCAACACATACACACTCTCTCTCTCTAAAATATACACGTGAGAATAAACATTGGTAACCTAGCTTACGATTGATTGACATTAGGTCATACACACACACACACACGCGCGCGGTATTTACATATACAGTGAACATACTCAAATATGGTCACTCACTTGTACACTCATCCATCCATCCGGAAGATAAACTGATGCATTCGAGATTTGCGTTCGCTAGCGGAGAAGACTTAAACGTGGCGGAGGGTAGTAAGCTGTGGGTTCACTCTCCGGACACACAACCGGTGTTGCTGAACCGGTAACGAATCGGCCACGTTTTTGTTCACGCGACAAACCTCACTAATTGTGCTGCGTCGGGTGGCGGCGGGGTTTAGCGACACATTTATATTTACGCGATCCAACCCAACAACAACAACAAAAACCCATCCTCGATTATCGATAACGTTAGCCGCGCAAGCCTCCTCCCAACTACCACGTGTTTGCAAGCAGTCGTCACACGCGCACGTGACGACGTCGTCACACGCGTGCGGTAATGTCGTCACGCGCGCACGTGACGACGTCGTCACACGCGCACGCGACGATGTCGTCACGCGCGCACGTGACGACGACGTCACACGCATGCGGCGATGTCGTCACGCGCGCACGTGACGACGTCGTCACACGCGTGCGGCAACGTCGTCACGCGCGCACGTGACGACGTCGTCACACGCGTGCGGCGATGTCGTCACGCGCGCACGTGACGACGACGTCACACGCGTGCGGCGATGTCGTCACGCGCGCACGTGACGACGTCGTCACACGCGCACGCGGCGACGTCGTCACGCGCGCACGTGACGACGTCGTCACACGCGTGCGGCGACGTCGTCACGCGCGCACGTGACGACGTCGTCACACGCGTGCGGCGACGTCGTCACGCGCGCACGTGACGACGACGTCACACGCGTGCGGCGATGTCGTCACGCGCGCACGTGGTGGCAGCGAGACGCCATCGCCTTGGCTGGCAAGCCGCCGGGTTGCTGTTTTTGTTGTTGTTGTTTTTGTTGTTGTTGTTTTTGTTGTTGTTGTTTTTGTTGTTGTTGTTTTTGTTGTTGTTGTTTTTGTTGTTGTTGTTTTTGTTGTTGTTGTTGTTAAGATCACTTGTGGGACTTGGTTCGCGATAACAGGGCGAGTCTAATTCACCAGAGTTGTTTCCACACCATCTCCCCCCCCCCACCAATCCCTCTCCCCTACCCCCTGCCCCCCCATTAATTTGAATATAATTTTGACGAAGGTGGAATACAGGTAAGGTGAACACTAATGTTAATGTACAATTTAAACGAACTGGAATTACGACTTCGTGCTCCCCATAAAACGTCACACACATGTACGGCGAGTCCTCGTTTAACGCGGTGTGAACGTTCGCGCGTTGAACCTCACGACCCGTACGTAGCCGACCGCGCTAATCGCAGGTGCGGGAGGGGGGGGCAACAAGCTAAAGATTCCGATTCTGATTCTTGGCCGCGTTTGCCTCCCTTTGGGCTGCCATTCCAATCCCACCCCCCCGTCTCGTCCACCGACCATCAGCCTTCCCTGTCCCTGGCGCGCGTGTCCTGCACACGCACACTCGCCGTGCTGTCCTGCACAGTCGATGATACGACACCGGTAGAGGTAGCAGCGGAAGCAGCAGCACCCTGCGTGTGTTCTCTAAGCCGCGTGTCCCTCGGCCACCGTCTCTCGGTGTCAAATCCAAGGCGGTGGCCTCGTCCACGCTAACTTTTCACACTTTTCATCCTTTCCTTCAATGATCCCTCGTCAAAGCGTGGATGTCAATAATTACAATAATTGCGGTATAATAAAATATCATTACTCGACAACGGTCGATTAGCTGGCGGAATTCGGGGGGTGGGTGGTAGGGGGTGGGTGTTGGAGGGAGGGGAGAGGGAGTCCCCTGGATTAAACGAACACAACGTGACTGCAGCAATCCGTACTCTTTGATTCTTTCGGTAAAGTCACGTGGGTAGAAAACAAATAATAGATCACGAGGTTTCGATCGCAACACAAGCAGCCGTCATCAGGTGAGACAAACAGCCTCAGCAGTCATCCTGCTGCGTTTGTCCTGACGACGATTGCTTGTGTTACGACGATCGAAACGTCGCGTTCTATTATTTTTTCTACCCACGTGACTTTACCGAAAGAACCAAAGAGTTTGAACAAAAGAGAACTCCACGTGTCAATCAGACGACGCGTGGGCGTTCATCCGTCTCGTTCACCTGCGGTGCGCCCCACTCCGGAGGAGCAGGCAAAGAAAGGGGCGATGCCATGTACCCTGACAGGGCGACCGCACGCAAGGAATCCAAACACCGAGACCTCGTCCGTCCACCCAGGTCAGGGGTCGGCAAAAACCAAAATAGCAAGGAGAGGCATTTTATTTATTTATTTTCAAATTCGCTAGTTTAAAAAGCAAAGCTGAATATCCGGAGAGCCGCAATGCGACGTGAATACGAGACGGTGGTATCCTAAAGACTGAGACAAGCGCGGGGCTCACGCAACATGCGTACGCAACATGCGTACGCAACATGCTCTGAACTTGATAATTGGTTTTTTACCCTTCTATCTGGCAACAAAACTGACACCTTTTTTACAAGGAGTCATGTTTGCATAGACCACAATGCCTGCAGTTATAATGCAAACAAAAAACATAACTCTGATAATGTAGGCTCTAAGGAAAGCTGTCTCGGGTGTGGACCAATCAACTTCAAGGACAGTGCATACATTATCAGAGTTATGTGTTTTGTTTGCATTATGACTGCAGGTGTTGTGGTCTATGCAAACATGACTCCTTGCAAAAAAAAGGTGTCAGTTTTGTTGCCAGATAGAAGGGTAAAAAAACAATTATAATTTTTTACTGGCAAATGAGGTTCCAATGATGCTCTGAACTTCTTTCGCGCCGCACCGTAGGCCCACCGTTCACACATGACAGCCCTTTATTGAGACAGAGCCGACACCTCAATCGCCGACCCAGCAGTCTCCGACCTCCCTCCAGGGCAGTGGGCGGCACTCAACCGACTGTGCACAACGGGACACGGCGGGGCGTAGGGCGAGGGGGCGAGGGATGTGATACTCCAAGTGTGCGTGTGTATGTCTGTATGTTGAACTTCTTTCGCACCGTACGTAGCCAACCGCGCTAATCGGAAGTGCGGAGGATAGAACAACAAACTAAACACAAAAAGCACTTCTGAAGAAGTGAGTTTGTCAATCTAGATGATGATGATGATGATTTAAAAGTGCAGAGCTCCAGTGGCATCCTAATATCGGAAAGGAAGAGCGTTCCAGACGGCCGCAGAAGCGCGTCAGAAAGCGCCGCGCGACGCGGCGACCGCCGTCTTTGTTGCGAGCAGCCGTGGTCGGGAACGGGGCACGGGGTCACAGCGCTGTGCGGGTGCCACCGGCCCCGCAGCCCGCTCGCCACGACTAACCCGCGTGGCGATACGCCGTCGATCGACCCCAGACTCAATCTGTCGAACAAATCCACCAATGCGTCGGAGTCGGTTCGGTGTGCGGTCGCGGGGCGAGGAAAGCGGCCGCCTCCTCGCGTGTCCCCGCGGGGCCCACGGCCGGGCACCATTTTGACGACTCGTCCAATTGTGCGCTCACGAGGTCGACCGCGCGCCACGCTCACCGCCGTGAGACGTTTAATGTCCACGCGAGTCGTCCCCACGAGTCGTCCCCACGAGTCGTCCCCACGTGTGAACTATGCTAGGGTGAGTCAGTCACCCATCCCCCCCCACTCTCGCCCGATACGCACCTTGCAAACGATGCGCCCCATCTCCACTCAAGCGACTGCTATTATAATAAACATTATCTATACAGTGTAATCACCAAAGGCAAATACAAATATCCCCTGTGTAGCCGTAACAGATTTTTGGGGCAAGTGCTGTTAGCGAGTAGCACCTATGAAGGCCGGCACGGCACGCGAGGGGATGGGTGGCCAGCACCACGCCCGGCCGTTTTTGTCTCCCCAGTGGCGATGTTTACTACACGCCGCACCAGGTACTCATTTGAGGCCGAGTCGACCTAGGGGAGGCCCAGGACCGATTCAGATAATCATCACTGAGTGTTGGCAACTGTGAGCGTTGATCGAACTCGGGTCGCCGGCTTTGTAGCGCAGCGCGCTAACCGCTGCATCACCGCTCCTGACACACAGACACAGACAGACACGCGCGCGCTCTCACACCCTAAACCCCTGACATGTACCGGCGACGCACATTTCCCCCCCCCCCCCATTTCCAAAATCCTGCACGGCGAAGAACACAAAGGAATGAGAAACATTAACGCTTGGCGACAGAATGACTGACACCCAATATGAATGAAGCGAGGGACAAAGCCAGGCTGAGAGAGAGAGAGAGAGAACGGAGAGAGAAAAGGAAGAAAATCCACGCACGCGCATGGATTCCGTGACGCATTCCGACGCGCGCCTCTCCTCGTAAATCTTTCATTAGCGACGATAATCTCCGCGGCGGCGCGCGCCCACGCCAGCACCCCGGGGAAGTGGTGGCGGCGGCGGCGGTCGATCCGTAAACCCCACGACCTAGACAGACAACGGTGCTCCGATAGGCGTACGAGCAACCCAATGATCATAAGTCGACGATTTAATGCGGGGGGAGGGGGGGGGCGAGTCCCTAACGGCGCCGTAACTTTACTGGGCATGTATGCAAAAAGAGCTTCATAGCTCATCGGGTTTGTCGAGGATAAATATTCTGATTCTGATTATAAGCAGAATTTATTTTTTTATCATCGGAATTTTTCTTGCCGGTTTCCAGGGCGGGTCCCTAACGGCACCGTCATTTTACTGGACATCTGCGGAAAAGAAGCTTCGTAGCTCATCGGATTTCTCCGGTCTAAATAAAGGTTCAGATTCTGATTCTTTAGCCGTGCAGCGGTGATGATGGTGGCTATGCCTGTGATCCAGCGCTGTGCAGGAGGCAGCAGCAGCAGTAGCAGCGAGGGTTGGTGGATCACCGAGGCTCGCGTTGTTGCGAAACTCCCCTTCTCCCCGCGGGTGGGCGTCGAGGTGCCGTACCGCTGGCTCGCCAGGAGAAGGCGGTAACGGCAAACAATGTGGGCACCGCCTGTTCCGTCTGTACGGGATCGAGTGTTGCCCCCTCGCACGCATTAATCGCACTTCCATATATGTAGAGGACCGCAGAGCTGGGGCAATTGTTGGCAGCGACGGCTCACCACTGCGTGGCGGCTGCTGCTGCTGCTGCTTCCGCCACCTTTCCCGCTCGTCCGTGTTTCGGGATCAGAATCTTTATTTTAGACTTCCAGGAGGAATCCGATGAGCTGCGAAGCTCTTTGTCGTTGTCGCCTGGCGCCTCCGAGTCGTCCTCTCCCCGCGAGAGCTAGCCGACACTGTATCACAAGCTGACATTATCATCACTACGTACAATTATACGTAACTTCAAGCTTCGCCCGTCCTCGATCAGACGGGCGGGACGGACAAATTAAGAGCTAACGCACGGACGCTCTCAAACCCAAGTTGGAAAGCAGCAGCAGCAGCAGCGGCGGCGGCTATATCAGAATATTTATTTTAGACTTCCACGAGGAATCCGATGAGCTGCAAACCTCTCTATTTTGTTTTGCCTCCCCCCCACAGATGTCGTGCGCGGGGCTCACGGGGTCAGCAGCGTTAGGAAGGGGTCCGTATCGATACCGAGGCCGGTTGTGTCGCGCGTCCAAAACCCGCCACCCCCGCCGCCGATTAAAGAGAGTAAAGCAGTTGTCTATTGGATTCCGATCACAAATACGTACAGGTCACCTTTAAAAAGAATCAAGCACCCAGACAGAGGGAGAGAGATGCAGGCATGGAGGGAGAGCGGTGAGACAGGTTGTTATTAACGATTTATTTTGAGTTAAGTCGGGCGTGTAATGAGCAGACGGGTAAGGAATAGCAATGGCGTACGGGTGTTTGGTGAGTGTGTGTGTGTGACAATTGGTGTGTGTGTGTGTGTATGCACGTGTGTGTGTTTGTATATTGGGGAGCGGTGGTGTAGCGGTTAGCTCGCTGCGCTACGAACTTGGCGACCCCGGGTTCGATTCCCACTCACGGCCAATGCCAGTGATGATTATTTGATCCGGTCATGGGCCTCCGCGAGGTCGACTCAGCCTCAAATGAGTACCTGGTGTGGTGTGTAAACATCGCCGCTGGGGAGACAAAGGCGGCCGGGCGTGGTGTTGGCCACCCACCCCCTCCTGTGCCGTTCCGGCCTTCATAGGTGCTCGCTAACAGCACTTGCCCCAACATTCTGTTAAGGTTACACGGGGAATCTTTGTCTTTGCATATGTTTGCCTGTATATATGTGTGTGTGTATCTGGTGCTTGATATTGGGGGGGGGGGGGGGGTCTTTGTCTTTGTGTGTGGAACAATTGGTGTGTGTATGTGGGTACGTACATTCGGATATGTGTTCATGTATTTGTATGTATCCATAATAAAGGTTTTTGGGTTAGATGGCGTCATTTATAAATGTGTCGCAACCCTCCACCACCCGACACGGTCAATCAGTAAAAAAAAAAGTGTCACGTTGACAAAAGACAAATTAGTTCTCTACTTTAGCCCACCGGTGTGTTGAAGAGTGAATCGACAACATTAAAAATGTTTGAGTAGTACGACGTTTCGCTGGTAATTACATCCAGCATCATCGGGCGATTTGCCAGAATGGTGAAGCCCTCCACCTGCTCACGGTCTTAAATAGAGCAGCAGGGTGACGTCATCATTTAACCCAATCATTTTAATGCGTTTGAGGGTATGCGTGTGTGTGTACACTGTTTGTCTGTGGTGCATCTGCCGGTCATTCCCGTCAGTGAACCCATGGCACCTGGGTCTGTCCCGTGACCTGTCAGCGAGCTTTTGACAGTTCACGTGGCCTCAAAGTGCACCTAGCTTGGCACAAGCGCCGTGTTGACGTCACCCGCCACTTAGTGGCAAACGAGCGGCTGCTGTTGCATTTGTATGAATGGGGGGAGAGGTGTCGCAGTGGTTAGCGCGCTGCACTACGAACCCAGCGACCCGAGTTGGATTCCCGATCAAGGCCAACACCAGTGACGGTTATCTGAACCGGTCCTGGGCCTCCCCTAGGTAGACTCAGCCTCAAATGAATACTTGGTGCGGTGTGTAGTAAACATCACCACTGGGGGAGACAGTCTGTCAAAGGCGACATGGGGGATCTTTGTCGTTGTGTGGCTATGTGTGAATAGAGGTGTGTGTGTGTGTGTGACAAGTGATGGAGCGGTATGTGTGTGTATGTGGTCTGTCAATATGAATGTGTGTGTATGAATTAATTTGTGTATATGTGTTTGTGTACACCTAGCCTGGCACGAGCGCTGCGGTGGAGAAAGGCGGTTGTTGTTGTTGTTGTATATGTGTGCATCTGTGTGAAAATTGTGTTGTGTTGCTTTGTGCAAGTGCGTGTGCGTACGCATGCATGTATTTGTCCATGTATGTATGGACGTACAAACTGCGCATGTGCGTGTCATTGTGCGTTAACGGTAAGCGGCGGTGTAGCGGTTAGCGCACCACGAACCCGGCCACCTGAGTTCAATTCCCGCTCACGGCCAACACCGGCGACGATTATTTGAACCGGTCCTGGGCCTCCCCTAGGTTGAATCAGCCTCAAAATGAGTACCTGGTGCGGTGCGTAAACATCGCCACTCGGGAGGCGAACGTGGCCGGGCGTGGTGCTGGCCACCCACCCCCGGGTGTGCCGTTCCAGCCTCCATAGGTGCTGCTCACAGCTCTTGCCCCAACAGTCTGTTGAGGCTATAGGGGGGAATCTACGTCTTACCTGTGTGATGACGCGTAATGGCACAAGGGCACACGCGCCAAGCCCGAGTTCGAATATCCGAGCACCCTACGTCAAGGGGGGCGGGCAACCAAAACAACAAGAGGAACCACTTTTTTTGTTCCAATTCGGTGGCAGTAAGTAAATAAGGTGAAGGAAAAAAACCAAACCCAAACTCAGTATTTCAAGAGCCACAATGCAATGCGAGTAACGCGACGAAGCGGCCCTTTAAAGAGGCCCCCCGTGACCAGCTCCAGAGCAGCAGGGTTCTGCCTGAACAGATCCCAGAGGTCGCAAACGGGTTTTGATTCCTTACCCGTACCCGTACCCGGCCGCACCAGGGTCGCAAATGGGTACCCGTACCCATACCCGGCCGGGTACGGGTACCCGTTCCCTACCCGTACCCTACCCGAAATGAGTGACAAACGGTGACTCACCAGTGACTCACGGCCTACCCGTACCCGTACCCGGCCGCACCAGGGTCGCAAACGGCTACCCGTACCCGTACCTGGCCGGGTACAGGTTAGCTGTGTATCGGGTAGGGTACGGGTATCGGGTACCCGGTTGCGACCTCTGCCAGGTCCCCCACCCCCCCCACCCCCCTTGCCCCAGGTCATCGACTCGGCCCTAAATGAACGAGTAATCTGGCGCGGCGTCATAGGCACGGGCACCCAGTGCCGGATGATCCTCGTAGCAAATGTAGCTACTACATATGCTACGGGCCCCGCACTTTCAAGGGCCCCACGCTAAATGCTTTCAAGCTATCAATTCCGGTTCAGTGATTCTGCACTTGCTCTATTACTATAGTACTATACCGCCTTGAACTTTTACGAACGACCGGGTGTTTAAGGTTAGCGATTTGTCGTATTGTCTGGCTGTAGAGCAAACGCAAGTACAAAATTTGTATTTTAATATTTTCCGTTTTTGCTTCATTTAGGGCCGCTGTATAACATCATATGCTACAGGCCCCGCGCACTAGCCTAATCCGGCCCTGCCGGCACCGGGGGGAGACAGAGGCGACCGAGCCACCACCGTGCGCCGTGACAGCCTCAAGTAGGTGCCCCTTAAAAGCACCTTCCCCCATCAGTCTGACAAGCTCCATAGCATGGGGGGGGGGGGGGGATCTCCACAAATAGAGGTTTTTTTTGGGCTAGGTCGCGTGAATATAAATTGTGTGTCGTGAAACCTGCCGCCACCCGACTACACAGCCAATTAGTAAAGTTTGTGACGTGAACACAAACACGCCAATTCGTTACTGGCACATCATGCCGGGGACTCGAATTGTAAATGTTGTCGGTGTCCTTGTGGGTTTTCTCTCCAACACAACGGCGTGCTGGACTGGTAACGAATCGTCAAGTTCTGTTGACGTGACAAACCTCACTAATTGGCCGTGTCGGGTGGCGACGGGTTTAACGGCACATTTATTTTCACGCGTTCTCACCCAACAACAACAACAACAAAGCCCATCCTCGATTATTGATAATGTTGGCCGCGCAAGCCAACGTAAGAGCCTTGCTGTGTCTTGATTTGAAGCTTTCGTGACTGCAGGAATCCATACTCTTTGGTTCTTTTGGTAAAGTCACGTAGGTAGAAATAACATAAAATAAAACAAATCACGACATTTCGATCGCAACACAAGCGGTCGCCTAATGACGACCGCTTGTGTTGCGATCGACTGCCCGCTGAGTCACATCCACACCATGAATACACGCCACAACCTCGGACCTGCCACCACCATTAACCCTCCTGCCACTCATAGCTCTGTCCCAAGCCCATTTCCTAGTTCTAATCCCAGTCCTGATACTACCTTGAGCCCAAATCTCGTCTCTAAATCTATACATTCAGACGCTGTCTTTCCGACAGCCCTGTTCTTCACCTGAGGACGGCTGCTTGCGTTGTGGCCGAAACGTCGTGAGAATTGTATTTTATTATGTTTTATTTTTATTATTTTATTACTTCCCTTCTACGTGACTTTACGGAAAGAAACAAAACGATGAATCCCTGCAGTCACGAAAGCTTTAAATCGAAATTAAAACCTTCTGGTAGCTTGAGCTTTATCCCGAAAATGTATTTCTGTTCTTCCAACAAGGGAAGTGACGTCACTCCTGTTTTTCCACGGAAAAAAACAGTGACACTTAGCGTCCAGTGACGTCACGTTTGTGAGTCCGAAGATACATACAGATACAACATGATGTCATTTGTCCAAGCTCCCAAAGAAATATCCAAAATTGTCCTTTAAAGTCCCAAACTCTGAAATGTTTAAATACGAAACTCACCCCTAGTTTGATAGACTTTGCTGTTTTTTCCTGGATTTTTCTGTTGCACGTAGTCACTTTAAGATGTTTTCTTGTTCATGTTTTTGTTTGTTTGTTGCGGTTGCACCCGAATTCAAGAGCCGAATGGCTCACAGGGCTATGAATGAAACTGAAATGAACTGAACTGAAACTGAATTTTATTTTGTGTTATTTCTACCCACGTGACTTTACCGAAAGAACCAAAGAGTATGGAGCCTGCTGTGTGTTAAACAGTTCGAGGGGGAATATTTGCCTGTTACGAATTGACTTAAAGCATCGAATGCATTGACGTGAGAGATTTTGTTTTCGTCACAATTCAACCCAGGAAAGCCTCGAGACACTTTTATCCGGCGGGCGCTACTCCGCTGGGGATGTTTGGCAAAAATTCCTCTTCAAATGCTGGAGTGTTTTTTTTCACTTTGGTAAGTCTCCCGGGGATGGGACATCTACTTTGCAAGGTTATCCTCATCTTCTTGGTTCTTTCGGTAAAGTCACGTAGAAGGGAAGTAATAAAATAATAAAAATAAAACATAATAAAATAATTCTCACGACGTTTCGGCCACAACGCAAGCAGCCGTCCTCAGGTGAAGACCAGGTCTGTCGGGGAGACAGCGTCTGAATGAAACACCACCACGCTTGGAGCGTATATTTAAGCTGGGTTGGAAGGGGAAGAGCGCCTTGACAAAATAATTTGCATATCAAGAGGAATTTAGCATATTTATTATTTTTTATTATTTTATTATTTCCCTTCTACGTGACTTTACCGAAAGAACCAAGAAGATGAATCCCTGCAGTTACGAAGGCTTTAAATCGAAATTTAAGGTTATCCTCCTGTCTGCCGCAATTGCCACACGCATACGAAGCACACAGCGCATGTGCCGTGACATGTATGGGTACTCTTTGTTTCTTTCGTTAAAGTCACGTAGGTATGAAAATAAAATAAATCACGACGTTTCATGGCGCAACACAAGCGTGACCATGCTTTCCCACCCGATGACGGGCGCTTGTGTTGCGCCTGAAACGTCGTGATCTATTTTATTTTCATACCTACGTGACTTTACCGATAGATCATAATACAATAAATCCACCATTGGAACCTCATTTGCCAGTAAAAAATATGATAATCGTTTTTTTACCTTTCCATCTGGCAACAAAACCGACACCTTTTTTACAAGGAGTCATGTTTGCATAGACCACAATACCTGCAGCCATAATGCAATCAAAAAACATAACTCTGATAATGTATGCACTGTCCTTGAAGTTGATTGGTCTACACCCGAGACAGCTTTCCTTAGAGCCTAGTCTCACATGGGTTGGACAGTGCATACATTATCAGAGTTATGTTTTTGTTTGCATTATGACTGCAGGTATTGTGGTCTATGCAAACATGACTCCTTGTAAAAAAGGTGTCAGTTTTGTTGCCAGATGGAAGGGTAAAAAACCAATTATCAAAATAAATCCAGTTTAGTTTAATTCACGCGTCTCTCCATCCGAGCCACCTGAGCCGCTATTGCGCGCGGACTTGATTTCGGCGTTCACACGACGAACCACTTCGTTTGGGCTACCGTTTGTGGCGGCCGGGTCGCTTCGGACAAAAAATAAAAATCTGGGCAACTCAGTTGGGGAAGGACCTTACCTGGCAAAACGAGAGAGAGAGAGGGAAGAAAGAGAGCTCATTCTAGATTTGAAGCTTTCGTGACTGCAAGGATTCATATTCTTAAGTTTTTTGACTTTACTGAAAAAACCCTTACCGAAAAAACCTAAGAATAAGAAAGAGAGCTCAGCTTCATTGGTGAATGCGGTCGGATCTCCTGCCCGGGAGCCGTCGCCGCCTGTGACAATGAGCTACTGGAAGCCAGGAAACAAAAGGAAAAGTGGTAACAACAAGGGAGTAGAAGAGGATGATGGCTGGGGGGGGGGGGTCTCCCGGGGGGAGGGGTTGGGAAGTGGGGGGAGAGGGCAGACGGGGGGAGGGGACGGGGGGGGGGGCAGGGGAGTGGAAATCCCACTTAACCTTTTAGGTTCCTGCATCACATCCTCTGCAGCCCCATTAAAGCACCAGGCACCCCGCGGCTAATGCGAGTCTACGCGGTTCACGTGCAGATGCGCGGAAAGACAAAGTTCCCCCGCGTAGCCTCCGACAGACTGTGGGCAGAGTAGTGCCTATCGAGGTTCGTACGGCACACGAGGGTGGTGGCCAGCACCACGCCCGGGGCCGAGTTTGAGGCTGAGTCGACCTAGGGGAGGCCCACGACCAGTTCAGATAATCGTCACTGGGTGTTGGCCGTGAGCGGGAATCGAGGTGCGGGTGCCCAGGTTTGGAGAGCAGGCCGCTAACCACTGCGCCACCAATCCCCACAGATACAACGATAAAAATCCCCTGTATAGCGAGTAGCACCTGTGACACAACAACAAACAACAACCGCCATTCGCCACTAAGTGGCGGTGACGTCACCGCGGCGCTTGTGCCAGGCTACGTGCACGTTAAGGGCACGTGAAGTGGTGGTCATGGGACAGATCCAGGTGACATGGGTTGCCTGACTGAGATGACTGGCCGATGCACCACCTGTTCCCCCCTCTCACTAACTGCGCAGCGCGCTAACCGCTACTTGACCGTTCCCCACACACACATTAAAAAAAGATCCCCCGTATAGCCTTAACAGACTGTAGGGGCAAGTGCTGTTAGCGAGCACCTATGAAGGCCGGAACGACACACGAGGGGGTGGGTGGCCAGCACCACGCCCGGCCGCCTTCGTCTCCCCAGTGGCAATGTTTACACACCGCACCAGGTACTCATTTGAGGCTGAGTCGACCTAGGGGAGGCCCACGACCAGTTCAGATAATCGTCACTGGGTGTTGGCCGTGAGCGGGAATCGAACCCGGGTCGCCGGGTTCAAAGCGCAGCGCGCTAACCGCTATACTACCACTCCCATACACGGAGACACACACACACATGTAGTAGGCACGCACATATCAAAGGCACACAGACTCACACGTAATGGCCATCCACCAATATACAGGGTGGCGCAAAAGTCAGGGCACGTCGGGTTATTTTGATTTGTTCTAACAAACGTTCAAATCGACTTCCATTCACGTTGATGCATATGCGTGAATTCCGTTTTGAAATTAATTTAAGGACTCTCTCTTTGTAGCTTCAAGACGTGTGACGTGACACGTGCGATCTTCGAACATTCATCACGTATCTTTTGTTGGCTCCATTTCATTCACAGTAGTTTCTTCCTGGTCCAGTTTTGTCATCGACACATTTAAAGTGACCCCCACATGAAGAAGAAGACATACTGATATAAATAACGATAATAGATACAATATTAACTTAAAGGAATAAACAGCAAATTTTAACGCCGGTGTTAAAATAAAATAAATAACCCTCCTATGCGTCCTGACTTTTGGACTACCCCATACAGACACAATACAGAGAGGCGAAAACGCACACTCACGTGCACACGTGAATTACATGAAGACGAAAGTTTGTAATTTTAAAAGTTTTCATTTTTTTGTAACATCAATTTCATTATTTATTTACAATGACCCAACCTCTGCGGTCCTCTATGTGTGTGTACGTACGTTGAACTTCTTTCGCACCCTACGTAGCCAACTGTGGCAATCGGAATGTGCGGGGGGAAGGGCATCAAAATTGAGCACAAAAAGCAGTTCTAAAGAAATTAGTTCTGAAATCTAGATGATGATTTAATAGTGCACAGCTCCACAGTGGCTTCTTAATATCGGATGGAAAGAACGTTCCAGACGGCCGCCGTGGAAGCGCATCTGAAAGCGCCGCGCGATGCGGTGGCCACCGTCTTTGTTCGATGGCCGAGCCAAAATCCGCTGCTGCTAGGATGACCGGAGTTCGCGTGATGGTCTACGCTCCCCTCAAGGTGTCTGTAGCCAATTAATGAGCACTCGTACGCGTGGGAGGAAACCGGCGCGCCTGGAGAAATCTCACGCATGCTTGCAAGGGGACACACTCGATCCCCGTACAGATGGAACGGATGGAGTCCACATTTTTGCTGTACCTAATCCTTCTCGTGGCGAACCAGGGGTATGGCACCAACTCTCGGACACCGACGGGAAGAAGGGAGTTTCACAACATTACTGCGGTAATCCGCCAACCCTCGCTGCTGCCTCCACGGCGGTGGATTACAGGACTGGATTACAGCGCTGGATTACAGTGCTGAATGTCAGCGCTGGAAAACGCAGAGCCGGATCACAGTGCTGCCATCCAGAGCTGGGTCTCTCGGCTCTGGATCACAGCGCTGAATTACAGTGTTGAATCAGAGCGCTGTGATTACAGCGCTGGATCACAGCACTGGATCACATCGCTGGTTTACAGGGTTGGACTACAGCACTGTGATTCAGAGCTGGATCACATCGCTGGTTTACATCACTGGTTTACATCGCTGGTTTACAGGGTTGGATAACAGCGCTGTGATCCAACGCTGGATCACATCGCTGGATCACATCGCTAGGTGACAGGGTTGGATAACAGCGCTGCGATCCAACGCTGGATCACAGAGCTGGATCACAGCGCTGGGTGACAGCACTGGATCACATCGCTGGTTTACAGGGTTGGATAACAGCGCTGTGATCCAGAGCTGGGTCACAACGCTGGATCACAGCGCTGGGTGACAGGGTTGGATTATAGCGCTGTGATCTAGAGCTGGGTCACATCGCTGGTTCACAGCGCTGGTTTACAGGCAGCCACGTGTTGCAGGGCCACCACCACGGCCCAGTTGGTCCGCGTTGGAGTTTCATCCACGCCACCCCCTGCCAAGCATTGACACAGACAACCGATCGTTGACACGGCTACATGCGCACAGCGTATAAGGTGTCGTCAATGCAGGCTAATTCCAAACAACGGAGGTTTTGGCGTTTTTTTCTCTCTTTCACGTCAAAATAATTCAAGCACCAAATCCACGAAACTCCCGTCCCGCAACACAAACTCCCGCCCCCCTCCCAGCATCCTCTTCCTCTGCACGCTCCGTTCACGATTGATCGCGGAGTTCCGCCTCTTTTTTTTTCCGCACCGGCTATTTTTTATATATTTTTTAGTTTTGTATTTTACCAGGTAAGGCCCCACCGAGCAACGTAGCTTTTTTTTTCTTCCAGAAGCGACCTGGCCGTCACGAATGATGGCTCAACGAAGCGGCTTATCATCACCACATGGAAATGTATAGCGGTAGCCAAATTCTCTCCGAACGCGTGATGTTGATTCTAAATGTGGAGAGGAAAACCTGGAGGACCCGCGGAGAGAGACACGCAAACTCCAAATATACAGCAGCAGGCGTCAGGGTCGGGATGGAACCCACGACCTCCTGTATATCAGGCGAAGTAGTCAACATCTCCTAGCCACCGTGGTGATGATGATGAGAGAGACACGCAAACTCCAAATATACAGCAGCAGGCGTCAGGGTCGTGATGGAACCCACGACCTCCTGTATATCAGGCGCGGGAGTTAACATCTCCTAGCCACCGTGATGATGATGATGATGAGAGAGACACGCAAACTCCAAATATACAGCAGCAGGCGTCAGGGTCGGGATCAAACCCCCCGACATCCTGTATACTCGGCGAGGCAGTTAACATCTCGCCACCGCGGCGCCTTTTCGATGACCATCACTGCCAAATCGTTGCACTCTTACGCGGGGAATCAAAACCGGGGGGTCATCTTCATCGTGGAAATTCTTTTTTTTTTATAATCGAAAGTCGTTTCCCCAAACGGAAACAAATCGTCGACTGCTCACATCCATAGACGAGCACAGCTCTGGGACAAAACATTATCATCGTCAGCCATGATCAATCCACTGCTGGATGAAGGCCCTCCCCGAACAACAACCAATTGGAATCGTGCGTGAAGGCTGGGGAGTGGCGGCGTGGTGGTTTTCGCGCAGCGCGGTACGATTCGCGGCCTACACGACTGACACAACTGGCCCTGGCATCAGCTGCCCTCCCCGGCCCATTTCACCAAACTCGCACCGGAGCGGTGCGGTGAAGTATGGCGACAGAACCAGGACAACCGTTCAAAAGTGGATTGCTAAAGAGCTGATAAAAAGAGACACGCGCACACACACACACACAACTCACTCACTCGGGACTTTAACCCAGGTTTGCCTGAATCGTGGTCAAAGAAATGTATCCCATTGGTTTTCCCACTCAGAGATCAATAATCTATTACCGACGTATAGAAGCCAGCGGTGGGCATTCCATATTCCTATGACGAGGATGTGGAGTGTCTTGGGACAACCATTAAAGGCCGCCGCCATGGTGGATTGACCAAGGCTGCTGCTGATGATGATGATGATGAAGTTCCACAGTGTGATGGAGGCCTTCATCCAGCAGCGGATACACCAAGGCTACTGCTGCTGCTGATGATGATGATGAAGTTCCAGTGTGATGGAGGCCTTCATCCAGCAGCTGATAGACGAAGGCTACTGCTGCTGCTGATGATGAAGTTCCAGTGTGATGGAGGCCTTCATCTAAAAGCGAATAGACCAAGGCTGCTGCTGCTGATGATGATGAAGTTCCAGTGTGATGGAGGCCTTCATCTAAAAGCGAATAGACCAAGGCTGCTGCTGCTGATGATGAAGTTCCAGTGTGATGGAGGCCTTCATCTAAAAGCGAATAGACCAAGGCTGCTGCTGCTGATGATGATGAAGTTCCAGTGTGATGGAGGCCTTCATCTAAAAGCGAATAGACCAAGGCTGCTGCTGCTGATGATGATGAAGTTCCAGTGTGATGGAGGCCTTCATCCAGCAGCGGATAGACGGGGGGGGGGGCAGGGCTGTGCGTGTCCACACGAGTGCCCGGCTGCTACGGTCGGTGCGGGGCCACGCGCAGCGTTGGTTGGCGGGGGCGGCGGCGGCGGCCATCGCTGGGCCTCGTCCACGCCGGCAGGGAAAGGGTTAAGCCGCCCGTCGGCGAGACACAATTTAATTACAATTTTTATGTGGGGTGGGTAGAACAATAATCCCGCGTGCCAGGATGCACGCACCGCCCTCAACCCCCCACTTAGAGAGGCAGTGAGATCTTCCCCAAAGCCTCCTGCTCCTCCCCCACCTCTCACTCTCACTCCCCTTGCAACCACAGACAAAGATTTCCCGTGCGAGCCTTAACAGACTGTTTGGGGGGCAAGTGCTGTTCGCGAGTAGTAACCCTACGGAGGCCGCCTTTGTCTCCCCACTGGGTAACTCATTTGAGGCCGAGTCGACCTAGGAGAGGCCCAGGATCGGGGTTCAGATAATCGTCACCGGGTGTTGGTGGCCGTGAACGGGACTCAAACTCGGGTCGCCGGGTTCGCAGCGCGCTAACTGCTCCACCGCCGCCTCCCTGCAACCACCACAACAACCACAACCACCAACCCACCCATCTCCCCATCTCCCCGTCTGTCCCTTCGGTCCATCTAAACCACACACAGCCGCACCTCCTACAATGTCGTGCAGACGATTCCTAATAGATGCTCGTGGCAGGGCCCTCCTGGGTAAACAAGTGGGATAACAATAATTATGATTTGAATAAATGTGTCTTATTCGATGTTCGAATAGACACTGACCCGTATCTTCTTTCTAACACGTGAGACCAGCTCTTCCTTCTAATGCACACCGCTCCCATAACCTCCCGTCCCAGTATAGAACAACGTCAAAGATCTCCCGCACTGTGTAGCCTTAACAGACTTTTGGCACAAGGCGCTGTTCGCGAGCACCTATGAAGACCGGCACAACACACAAGGGGAGGGGTGGGTGGCCAGTCTTGAATAACAACAACAACAGCAGCAGCCGACATTCAGCGCTAAGCGGCGGTGCCATCACCACGGCGCCATGTGCCAGGCCAGGTGCGCTCCGAGGCCGTCACGTGAAGCGTCGACGGCTCGCTGCTGGCAAGGAGGTCACGGGACAGACCCAGGTGCCACGGGTTCGCCGACTGAGACGACCGACAGATGCACCACCCGTGCCGTGCCCTACCGTGCCAACTCGCTACGCTTTAGCCGCCCAGCGCCCCGTTCTCTCCGCTCTCTCTTTGCCCCTCAGTCGCCTCTGCCACACTTGACGGCCTCTTTAAATTCTCCCCATTTCATCCCCGCTCGTTCCCCCCCCCCCCCACTACCCATAAAGAAAACCTCAGGCCGTTAACATAAACCGAAGACGTTGACATTTCGACGACTGCGCGAGACGGGGGGCGGTGGAGACAATCGGTGGGACGCGACGCGTCGACTGGTGGGAGAGGTGGAAGGGGGCCCCCTTTGGGACAGGGGACAAGACGGGCGATGGAATGGAAGTCAAAGGAGGGGGGGGGAAGCACGGCCGGTGTGGGGCAGGGGGGGCGACTGCCGCTTTGGAGATGAAGCGATGAGGTGGCCCGTCGTGACGTGCGGGAGCGAAACGGCTCGAGGCATTTTGCGGGACCACGGCGGACGGTTCGTGGAGGCCTTTTATGCAGCAGTGGATAGACCATGGCTGGGCAATGATGACCGAAAGACCTCAAGAACTTATTCTTGAGGTCTTTCGGTGAAGTCACGTAGGTAGTAGGTTCAAAGAAAATAACTAAATCTACGACGTTTCGATCGCAACACAAGTGGTAGAAACGTCGTAGTTTTTTTGTTATTTTACTTTGAACCTATCGACGCGATTTTACCGAAAGACCCAAAGAATATGAATTACTGCAGTCACGAAAGCTTTAAGTCGAGATTTGTGCCGAACTTCTTTCGGACCGTACGTGGACAACCGCGCTGATTATCGCAGGCACGGAGGAAGAACGATGCACAAAAAGCAGTTTTATAGAAAATGATTTTGTCAATCGAGATCAGGGGTGGGGAACCTTGTTTCTGCCAAGGGCCATTTGGATATTTGTAACATCATTCGCGGGCCATACAAAATTATCAACTTAAAAATTAGCCCGTTATATTTGGTCAAACATTTCATTAACTCGCCCCTAATGCGATGGCTGTAACTGCTTCTCTTTCGCGAGGCGTGTGATGTTAGCTGGTATTGATGATGTTGCTACTCGCAAGGTTTGCTCCTAGATTTATTGAATTTCGAGTACCCGCCTGCGGTTGCCTTGGCAGGGCCACACCGAATGATTTCGCGGGCCTTATTACGGCCCGCGGGCCGGATGTTCCCCACCCCTGATCTAGACGACGATGGTTTAAAAGTTGCGTCGCTCCAGTGGCTTCCTAATATCGGGAGGAGGAAGAGCTTTCCAGACGGCCGCCGCAGAAGCGCGTCCGAGAGCGCCGCGCGACGATGACCATCGCAGTCTTTGTCCGACACCAAACCAGAACGCCGCCACTGTCGCGAGGATGACCGGAGGTCGCGCGATGATGATGGTAGTGGTGGTGGTGGTGGTGGTTGTTGTTCATGCTCCTTGACGACATGGGCGAGGTAGATGGACACGTGGCGAGACGGACCACCGTTATCGGCGGTTAAGAGCCAAATGGCACCGGCAGTGGGATTGTCCATTGGAGGCCTGGGTCCTCTGCCCAGTGTTCACTACGCTTGGTGCTGCGCCGCTTTGAACCAAGGCCACAGTTCAACCCGCGCCCCCCCCACCCCCATCACAAGCCACTCAGGCCAGGTCTAAGAGAGAAGATCATTACCAAAGCGCGCCCTCTGTCGTGACGCGGGTGGTTAAAGGCCCTGTCGATGTACACCGGCGTGTCCCGCTGGCAGCAACGAGATCACGAATCATGAACTGCAGCACCTCGCTTTTGGCCGGCCGTCGTACAAAGACGGCGGTGGTCACCGCGTCGCTAGGCCCTTCTGGACTCGCTTCTGCGTCCGTCCGGAACGCTCTTCCGTCCGATATCGGGAGGCCACTGGAGCCAAGCAACTTTTAAATCACCGTCTAGATTTCACAAACGCACTTCTCCAGCACCGCTTTTGCCTGTGTGTGGGTCGTTCCCCCGCACCTCCGTTTGGCTACGTACGGCGCGAAAGAAGTCCAACCGTCCGATACATTGTTATCAAGGTCACGTGACATTTCCCCCAGTTCAATCCCACATCGGATCCGATAGTGATAACCGCAAACACACACACACACACACACCTGCGGTGGCTATTCAAGGGGTTTCCAACCATTAATATTGACTCATTTATCTCACCCTCATTTTCGGGAAATGCCTGAACACACACGCACACACAGGCATCTTAAATGATGACCATCGCACGCGGGAAGGTGGCTACACAAAAAAACGGACATATTGGCACGATTATCTCAACCGGTTCTGGGTCTCCCCTAGGTCGACTCGGCCTCAAATGAGTCCCCGGTGCGGTGTGTCGTAAAACATCGCCGCCTGGGTGAGACAAAGGCGGCCGGGCGGGCGTGGTTGCTGGCCACCCACCCCCTCGTGTGCCGCGCCGGCCTTCATAGGTGCTGCTCGCTAACAGCGCCTGCCCCAACAGTCTGTTACAGGCTGGACGGGGGGGGGGGGGAGTTGGGGGATCTTGGTGTATATAAAAGTGAAAGAATGACACGTAAATGGTCCTTAAAGAATATGTTCGCGTAAATTCCCTAATCCTATTTTACAGATTAATGCGCCCCCCCACCCCCGTTCCACGAACAGTGGAATTGTGTCACACACACACATAGAGCTCCAGTGTGGCCGCCGATTCAAGAGCTCCGCTGCCAATCCTCTGCCAACCCTGGCTCTTTTTTGTTTTGCACGCGTGAGCATTTACCTATCGCGCCGCGGTGCCTAGGAGATGTTAACTCCCTCGCCTGGTATGCAGGAGGTCGTGGGTTCGATCCTGACCCTGACGCCCGCTGTATATTTGGAGTTTGCGTGTCTCTCCATCATCATCATCATCACGGTGGTGAGATGTTAGCTCCCTCGCCTTGTATACAGGAGGTCGTGGGTCTGATCCCGACCCTGACACCTGCTGTATATTTGGAGTTTGCGTGTCTCTCCATCATCATCATCATCACGGTGGTGAGATGTTAGCTCCCTCGCCTTGTATACAGGAGGTCGTGGGTCCGATCCCGACCCTGACAACTGCTGTATATTTGGAGTTTGCGTGTCTCTCCATCATCATCATCATCACGGTGGTGAGATGTTAGCTCCCTCGCCTCGTATACAGGAGGTCGTGAGTCCGATCCCGACCCTGACAACTGCTGTATATTTGGAGTTTGCGTGTCTCTCCATCATCATCATCACGGTGGTGAGATGTTAGCTCCCTCGCCTTGTATACAGGAGGTCGTGGGTCCGATCCCGACCCTGACACCTGCTGTATATTTGGAGTTTGCGTGTCTCTCCATCATCATCATCATCACGGTGGTGAGATGTTAGCTCCCTCGCCTTGTATACAGGAGGTCGTGGGTCCGATCCCGACCCTGACACCTGCTGTATATTTGGAGTTTGCGTGTTTTTCGCTCTCTCTCTACCCATGGTCACGTGGATTTCTTCCTTCCGATCCTCCGGGGTTTTCCCTCCACATTTATAATCGACATCACGCGTTTCGAGTCCTTTGGCTGCTTCTATAAATTTCCACACGATAAGCCACTTCGCTGGGCTATCATTTGCTGTTGCCAGGTCTCTTTCTGACAAACATACAGCTACGTAGCTCAGTGGGCCCTACCTGGTCAAATAAAAAACTGCTCATAGTTTGGTTTATGTGCCTCTCCATCCGTCCGTCTGTCGCTATCGCTCACTTTCCCGAAAAGCCATGCTTCACCCAGCTCCCGGCTCGTTTATTTATTTATTTATTGTATTGGAGACAACGAAATTAAATTCGCCGACCTGTTCAACGACATCATGTAGCTAGTGCCGGATTAAGCTAGTGTGGGGCCTGTAGCATATTTTATAAAGGGGTCCTAAATAAAAAAAACACTTAAATATTAAAACGCAAATGTTTCACTTGCATAGTAACGTAATTGTATTTTTTTATTTGCTATACAGCTGGATAATACGACAAATCCCTAACCTTAAACACCCCTGTCGTTCATAAAAGTTCAAGGTGGTATAGTACTATAGTGATAGAGCAAGTGCAGAATCACTGAACCGAAATTGATAGCTTGAAAGCATTCAGCGCAGGGCCCTTGAAAGTGCGGGGCCCATCGCATTATGTAGCTACTTGTGCTACGAGTGTTGTGCAGTAGAACCACGCGGAGACAGGGGCATAGTATAAGTGCCGTTGCCGTTTACGAAACACTTTGTCACTCGTCTTCCTACACTCACATCAGTGTAGGTGCACTCTGTCTCAGTCCTTCACCCGGGCACTCTATGAGATGATAGGACAATAGTCTGAGTCCATAATTGGCAATAAGTAACGGCAAAGCAGTTGTAAGTGACTCACAGAATTGTAACTATTCAGAGCCGACCCCGGCTATCCCCTCGGCCCTCTCACTCATCTGCCCGGAGCGGGGGATCAGCCAACACCGCTCCTTACCCTGGTCCCCAACGACGACCCCGCTCCCGTCTCGGGGTCCCCCTTAAGAACCCCTTGGGCGGCTCCTCCCCCCAGCTCGGCCCCAAGTGCCATCCGAAAGCCCCTTCCGTAACCCGTGGTGTTCCGTCATCCTTGGCCCCACGTGACTCTCAACCCGTTCGCATCTCCGTCCGCTCGCCAGCTCATGGGATACCCACACTACTACTCTACACTAGGATCATCCGCCACCGGATTTAGCTTCTCACCCCGAGATATAAATGCCCTGCCAGTGGCATCATCTTTGCGCTGTTCGTCTCTTTGGCCTTCTCAGGTCTAACACTGCTTGCGACTATGCCCCAGAGAAAGCTGTCTCTCTGGTGCGGACAAATCAGTTTCGAGCACAATGCATCATACAGCAAAACCGTGGATTGCGAGTAACTTGGTCTGCGAGTGTTTTGCAAGACCAGCAATTTTTTAAAACAAATATTAATTTGATAAACGAGCGAGGTCTTGCAACACGAGTAGTACGCGTATACGCTTTGTCTGCCGAGCGTCACGTGATCACAACTGATATACGAGTGCTTTGATATACGAGTGCTTTGGATTACAAACACGTTTCCGGAACGAATTATGCTCGCAATCCAAGGTTTTACTGTATATTATGATTATAAGAGGATGATGTCTGTTTGCATGTTCACCACAGACGCACGTGGTTAATGCAGTGCACGATTCCTTGCAAACGATTCCTGATTGGTGTTTGGACATCTTAACACGACTGTTTAGTTGCCAGAGAAGGGTAAAACCTCTTCCCGTTCAATGCGAGCCCCCCCCCCCCCCCCCCGGGTCGTGGAGTCTGTGCCTCGATCGATCTCTGAAATCGAGGAGCGAGAAGGGAGCTCGATTTGAGAAAATGACACACGCATCTCACTTCGCTCCCCATTAACGGACGCGCGTACAACATCGTGAACGGCGATCCTGTAACAAGCAAATAATTTAGAGTTCAACCTGAGGCGCCAGTTGGATGGCTTGAGACAAAGAGGGGGGCGGTGTTTCTTCCCCTCCTTCTTGCACTTATTAATTCGATTCTAGAAAGCCGCGTGTGTGTGTGTCTGCATATGTGTGTCTGCGTGTGTCTACGTGCGTATCAAGAGGCGGGGAGCGGTGGTGTAGTGGTTAGCGCGCTGCGCTGCGCTACGACCCCGGTGACCGGGGTTCGATTCCCGCTCACGGCCAACACCGGTGACGATTATCTGAACCGGTTCTGGGCCTCCCCTAGGTCGACTCAGCCTCAAATGAGTACCTGATGCGGTGCGTAAAAACATCGCCACTAGGGGAGACAAAGGCGGCCGGGCGTGGTGTTGGCCACCCACCCCCTCCGTGTACCGTTCTGGTCTTCATAGGTGCTCGCTAACAGCACTTGCCCCTACAGTCTGTTAAGGCTATACGGGGGATCTTTGATCTTTGTATCAAGAACCATTGTTGCCAGAGGCTTTTCGAAGGCTCTGAATGCGCATTAAAAAAAAAAGCCAGTGGAAATTGATGCGTCCACTCCAAACTCTCACGGTGTGAACGCAGGCACAGGTAAAAAAAAGAATATAACCATTCGAAATGGGACGTGAACCAACGGGCGGAGTGAGACGAACGGACAGACGCGTGCACCTTGACACGTCGGCAGCCTTCATAGGCGCTCCTACTCGCTCACAGCACTTTCCCCAACAGTCTGTTGAGGCTACACGGGGGATATTTGGCTTTGTGTGTGTGTGTGTATATATATACTGTAGTGTGTAGGTTTAGGTGTGGGTAAATATGGGTTATGTTTCGATTTAAAACTTTCGTGACTGCAGGGATTCATCTTCTTGGTTCTTTCGGTAAAGTCACGTAGAAGCGAAATAATAAAATAATAAAGACATGGCTTATGTGTGTAGCTTGTTGTGTGTGTATATATAGAGTGTGTGTTTAGTGTGAGTGTGTATGGAGTATGTGTGTGGTGTGTGTATATATATGGGCTATGTGTGTGTATATGAGGGCATTCCAGTCAACCCCATACCAGTGCCCCTACCTTATTACAGACCAATTCAGAGCTTATTGGTCACCCAGTGCCCCGTATAAACCTCAACGTTCATCCGACAAAGTCCCAGCACGATGCAGAAACACAAACACACAGAGAGACGAGAAATAAAAACATGTTGCTGCCTGTATTGAAACTCAATTTCCCCACGCAAGAACACGGGGTGAACCCCATGGGTTGACAGCTTTGTTTGTGTGCAGTGTGTATATATATGGGCTAAATGTGTGTATATATATGGGTTGTGTGTGTATTTGGGCTATGTGTGTAGTATGTATATGGGCTGTGTGTGTATATATGGGCTGTGTGTAGTATATATGGGCTGTGTGTGTGTGTGTGGGCTGTGTGTGTAGTATATATATTGGCTATGTGTGTATATAAATGTGTGTATATAAATGTGTGTGTATATGTGTGTGTGTGTCTATACATACGGGCTGTGTGTAGTGTATATATGGGCTGTGTATATATATATGTGTGTGTGTGTATGTGTGTGTGTGTGTATGTGTGTGTGTGTGTGTGTATGTGTGTGTGTATGTATGTGTGTATATGTGTATGTGTGTGTGTATGTGTGTGTGTATGTGTGTGTGTGTGTATGTGTGTGTGTATGTGTGTGTGTGTATGTGTGTGTATGTGTGTGTATGTGTGTGTATGTGTGTGTGTATGTGTGTGTGTATATATGTGTGTGTATGTGTGTATGTATGTGTGTATGTATGTATGTGTGTATGTATGTGTGTATGTGTGTGTGTATGTGTGTGTATGTGTGTGTATGTGTGTGTATGTGTGTGTCTGTACATACGGGCTAACTGCACAGGGGCCGCGCGTGGTGCCGGGTGCACAGACGGGGGGGCGAGGGGGGGGCGAGGGGGGGGGCGAGGGGGGGGCGAGGGGGGGGGGGCGAGGGGGGGGGGCGAGGGGGGGGGGCGAGGGGGGGGGCGAGGGGCGCGTGCCAGGCCGCGCCGCCCTCGCCACGCACGCGCCCAGGGGGGGGGGGCGCACACCGGGGTGAGACAGGGGGGGGGGGGGGGGGTGTAGAGCGTGTACGTGTGTGTGCATGTGTGTATATGTATGTATGTACATGTGTATGTGTGTGTATGTGTGTACATGTGTATGTGTGTACATGTGTGTGCATGTGTATATCTACTTGTATGCATGTACATGTGTATGTGTGTGTATGTGTGTACATGTGTATGTGTGTACATGTGTATGTGTGTACATGTGTATGTCTACTTGTATGTGTATGTACATGTGTATGTATGTACATGTATATATCGACATGGATGTGAGTGTGTGTATCTGTGCGTGTGAGCGTGGGTGTGTTCAGTTCGATTCCCGCTACACGTCCAACACCGGTGACGATTATCTGAACGAGTCCTGTGCCTCCCCTAGGTAGACTCAGCCTCAAATGAGTACCTGGTGCGGTGTGTACACATCTAGTGTGCCGTGCCGCCCTTCATAGTTGCTCGCTAACAGCACTTGCCCCAACAGTATGGTTAAGGCTATACGGGGGGTCTTTGTCTTTGTGCTACATCCACGTGTGTGCGCGCGTGCGCGTATCCGTGCGCGTGCGTGTGTAAGTAACTGGCTTCGTGATAAAGAGGGAAGGGAGAGGTGGGGGGGTGGGTGGAGAGAGGCGAGGCTTGTGTCCAGGAATTGAGACCAAAATCTTGGAAGAATTCGGGAACGGCAAAGAAACGGGCAGATGGGGGCTGGGGGCGGAACGGGTTGAGATGCAAGAGGAGCAAGAGAGCGGTGGGCCACAGTGGCGAACGCCCCATTCTGAACCCTGGCCGAACCGAGTTCGATCGCGGGTCTTCAACAACTTAGTGGATGGGTGTGGTGGCGGTGGTGGCGGTGGTGGTGGCCAGGTTAAGAGTTTGATGCGGTGATCGATACGCAAACCGATCCGGCCGATTTCATGCGTCCCCTTTTCCACGCGCACCTCCGGTGAGTGCGTGCTGGCTGAGGTACGGCGCGAAAGAAGTTCAATTCACACGGCGCGTACGTCAGAGGTCGCAACCGGGTACCCGATACCCGTACCCGGCCGGGTACGAGTACCCATTTGCGACCATGGTGCGGCCGGGTACGGGTAGGCTGTGAGTCACTGGTGAGTAACCGTTTGTCACTCATTTCCCAACGTCTTGTCTCTTCTCACAATTCAAGTTCCTAGAATCAACCCACCCGCGCCTGCAACATGGCTTCATCCCAGAGGTCGCAATCAGGTACCCGATACCCGTACCCTACCCATACCCGGCCGGGTACGGGTAGGGTACGGGTACGGCCGGGTATGGGTACGGGTACCTGTTTGCGACCCGGGTGCGGCCGGGTACGGGTAAGTGGCCTCTGGCGTACGTGCAACAGCGGCAACAATCAACGACAAACACCTCGGCGACCAATTTTGGCGAAGCATGGTCATTGCAACCCGCATGGAGCGACGCGGCTGTCGGAGAGGTCATTGATCCAGCCGGTGGATCGAAAGAGGTCCACAGAGTGCTTGCAGGACAGTTATTGTCGTTATTGTATTTAGTTTATAATCGCACGCATGCTCGCTAGAGTCGTCCAATGCTCATGTCGACCGCTCTCCATGCCGCCCGCTTGCAGCTCAGCTCTGATCCCGTGATGAACGGTAACATTCCATGTTCCACAGTGTCACATAGTCACTTTAAGATGTTTTTTGTTCGTGTTTTTGTTTTTTTTTTGTTGCGGTTGCACCCGATTTAAGGGCCGAATGGCTCACAGGGCTATACCTAATAAATGAACTTGAACTTGTGTGTAGGAAAATTTCGATTTAAAGCTTTCGTGACTGCAGGGATTCATCTTCTTGGTTCTTTCGGTAAAGTCACGTAGAAGGGAAATAATAAAATAATAAAAATAAAACATAATAAAATTATGTTTTAATAAAATAAAACATAATAAAATTATATGTTATTATTTTATTATTTCCCTTCTACGTGAGTTTACCGAAAGAACCAAGAAGATGAGTTGTGTGTAGGACTCTACTCTTATTAACGACTGCTTTGCCATGGGGCGTCGTCAGCAATTTACCGACGCGAACAGCGGAGTGGCCCACAACCAAATCCACTCGATGTTGCGGTAAAGATCTCAGAGGCGAAGCGGGATTGAGCCTGGTATACCACTGCTCATGTGCTGGTGACCGGTGCCAAATTATCCGAGTAGTAAAAGTAGCTACATATGTAGTAGCTACGGGCCCCGAACTTTCAAGGGCCCCGCGTTAAATGCTTTCAAGCTATCAATTCCGGTTCAGTGATTCTGCACTTGTACGATACCGCCTTCAACTTTTACGAACGACCGGGTGTTTAAGGATAGCGATTTGTCGTGTTATCTGGCTGTATAGCAAATGGAAAAAAACACAACTACTTTACAATGCAAGTAAAAAATGAGTGTGTTTTAATAATTACGTGTTTTTCTCTTTTTAAATTTAGGACCCCTTTATAACATTCCCCCTCCAACCCAGCTTAAATATACGCTCCAAGCCTGGGGTGTTTCATTCAGACGCTGTCTTCCCGACAGACCTGTTCTTCACCTGAGGACGGCTGCTTGCGTTGTGGCCGAAACGTCGTGAGAATTATTTTATTGTTTAATTTTATTATTTTATTATTTCCCTTCTACGTGACTTTACCGAAAGAACCAAGAAGATGAATCCTTTACAACATGTTACAGGTCCCTGCAACTACCTTGATCCGGCACTGCTGGTGGACCACGTGCGCATCCACGAGTGAGCTTCTTTCGCACCGCGTGCAGCCGTCGTGCGTCGTGATGTCAGGGTGCCTTCGGCGGCGGCTTTGGGTGCTGTTGCCGCGGGTTTCATGTTCCCCGCCACGTTTAGAATCGAGGGGCGTCGAGATCGTTTCGATTATTTGGCTGCTATGAATGTCCGCGCGATGAGTCCGCTGTCGCTTGTGGCCAAGTCACTTCTGACAAACAAGGTCATACCTCAGTGTGCCTCTACATGGTATGACACAACAACAAAAATGTTTTGGTTTATTTGTATATTTCTAAATAATTTGTTGACCTTTCCTTTACGTGGCACTCCCATCGTGTTTGTTGCTGTGACGTTCTGACCCCGTGCTGATGATGTAGTCACTACGTCACTGATAATGTAGTTATTACATCACTGATAATGTAGTCACTACGTCACTGATAATGTAGTTACTACGTCACTGATGATGTAGTCACTACGTCACTGATAATGTAGTTACTACATCACTGATAATGTAGTTACTACGTCACTGATGATGTAGTCACTACACCACTGATGATGTAGTTACTACGTCACTGATAATGTAGTTACTACGTCACTGATAATGTAGTTACTACGTCACTGATGATGTAGTCACTACACCACTGATGATGTAGTTACTACGTCACTGATAATGTAATTACTACGTCACTGATAATGTAGTTACTACGTCACTGATAATGTAGTTACTACGTCACTGATAATGTAGTTACTACGTCACTGATGATGTAGTCACTACACCACTGATGATGTAGTCACTACACCACTGATAATGTAGTTACTACGTCACTGATAATGTAATTACTACGTCACTGATAATGTAGTTACTACATCACTGATAATGTAGTTACTACGTCACTGATGATGTAGTCACTACACCACTGATGATGTAGTTACTACGTCACTGATAATGTAGTTACTACGTCACTGATAATGTAGTTACTACGTCACTGATGATGTAGTCACTACGTCACTGATAATGTAGTTACTACGTCACTGATGATGTAGTCACTACGTCACTGATAATGTAGTTACTACGTCACTGATGATGTAGTCACTACGTCACTGATAATGTAGTTACTACGTCACTGATAATGTAGTTACTACGTCACTGATGATGTAGTCACTACACCACTGATGATGTAGTTACTACGTCACTGATAATGTAGTTACTACGTCACTGATGATGTAGTCACTACGTCACTGATAATGTAGTTACTACGTCACTGATGATGTAGTTACTACGTCACTGATAATGTAGTTACTACGTCACTGATAAAGTAGTTACTACAACACTGATAATGTAGTTACTACGTCACTGATGATGTAGTCACTACACCACTGATGATGTAGTCACTACACCACTGATAATGTAGTTACTACGTCACTGATAATGTAATTACTACGTCACTGATAATGTAGTTACTACATCACTGATAATGTAGTTACTACGTCACTGATGATGTAGTCACTACACCACTGATGATGTAGTTACTACGTCACTGATAATGTAGTTACTACGTCACTGATAATGTAGTTACTACGTCACTGATGATGTAGTCACTACGTCACTGATAATGTAGTTACTACGTCACTGATGATGTAGTCACTACGTCACTGATAATGTAGTTACTACGTCACTGATGATGTAGTCACTACGTCACTGATAATGTAGTTACTACGTCACTGATAATGTAGTTACTACGTCACTGATGATGTAGTCACTACACCACTGATGATGTAGTTACTACGTCACTGATAATGTAGTTACTACGTCACTGATGATGTAGTCACTACGTCACTGATAATGTAGTTACTACGTCACTGATGATGTAGTTACTACGTCACTGATAATGTAGTTACTACGTCACTGATAAAGTAGTTACTACAACACTGATAATGTAGTTACTACGCCACTGGCCAAGACTAATTAGAGAATCTATAGACATTTAAAGAAATACAAATTATTTTAACCGTTCGGATAGCTGCCAACGTAGTGTGGAAGCGAATCATCAACTAAAACATTGTTTAAATGCATGCCTATACAGGCCACCATACTTCAATAGGGATTACCGTTGTTACGGCTATTTTAATACACACAATAGACAGGAAGGACAAGATCAATGGGCTCGCATAATGCGCATGCATAATGTGCGTTGACTCATTAATCCCCCCCCACTTTGCGCAAGGTGGACTTCTCCACAAATCTGGCGGTCGCCTGATGAAGCTGGTTGCAATTACTGGTGAAACGTCGTACTCAGATTGTAAATGTTGTGGCTTGGCTCTCCAACACACCGGTGTTGCTGTACCATTGACGAATTGGCACGTTCTGTTTACGTGACAACCCTTACTAGTTGGCTGTGTCGGGTGATGGTGGGTTTTAACGACGCATTTATATTTCTTCACGCGATCTAACCCAAAAAACCCCCTCTATTATGGATGATATTGACCGCGAAAGCCTCAGTGTTAAACTGATAACGTAGTGACTACGCCACTGATAATGAGGAGGAGACACTGGCTGTTGCTATTTCGATAACGCGCACTTTCTCGCCCACTCACAATGGAGAAGAAAAACTTACGAGAGAGGGAGACAGAGGGGCTGAGATGCATTTGTGGAAGGTGGAGTGGGAGGTAGGGAGGGGGTAGCGGTGGGGGAGCCACTGAGAAGAGGGGAGATAAAGGTGGCTGTGTGTGGGGGGGGGAGGGGAGCATGGTAGCATCGTGGTTAACACACCGCACTATGAACCCGGTGACCCGAGTTCGATATTGGCAAATTCAATGGCCAATATACGATTATTTGAACCAGTCCTGGGCCTCTCCTCGGTCGACTCAACCTCAAGTGAGTACCTGGCGCGGTGTGTAAACATCGCCACTGGGGAGACAAAGGCGGCCGGGCGTAAGTGCTGGCCACCCGCCCCCTCGTCTGCTGTGCCGGCCTTCATAGGTGCTCGCTAACAGCACTTGCCCCAACAGTCTGTTACATGCCACATGGGGGGGAAGGGGGGGGTGGAGGTTTTCTTTGCCTTTGCCTTTAGATAAGGAAACGTGTCACCACGATCACCAGCAGCAAAGACGCCAGCGTAGCCCGATGCCACCAACACAATCAGCAGCAGTATCACCACCACCACCACCATCACCACCACCACCACCATCACCACCACCACCACCACCATCACCACCACCACCACCACCGCGATTATCATCATCGGCACCGCAGCTCGTCAGTCAACGCCTCCACCCCACCGCTCGGAAGGGTGCGTCGAAGTGTCACGATTCGACGGAGAAAAGAAAAGAGAAGAAACATTCCACCACGACGATATTCCGCTTTGTGTCCCGCATGCAGCAGCTCTGCCCGCCGCATTCGCACGGGAACGCCGGTGCGAGCGTGTGACTCGTGCGGACGGTCGCGTGACGGGCGTGTGACGCGCCACGCTGCCTTTGCGTGTACCGTGAGCGAGGAGACGATTTTAAGCGACGAATCCATCGACGCCTCGTCACCACCACAACCAGCAGCAGCAGCAGCACCGCTTCCACGGAAAAAAAAAACATCACCGCAGACAAAGGCTCCCCGTGTAGCCTAACACAGGCTGTTGGGGGCATGAGGTGTGGGAGATATATTTTATGAAGGCCAGCATGGCACATGAGCCAGCACCACCACGCCCAATCACCTTTGTCCCCAAGCACTGAGGTTCACACGCACCCCAGACACGTGCTCATTTAAGGTTGAGTCGACCCTGGGCAGACCGCGCTTCAGATTCAACTCTGCACTGATGTTGGGAATCAATTACCACCACCTGCATCACCACCAACCATTCCATCACCAATATCACAATCACCGCCACCACCACCACCACCATCTCCGATTAGCACGCTTGGCTATGCACCGTGCGAAAGAAGTTTAACAACATACACAACCCAATCTTCAACATTGCCAACCATAATCACCACCACCACCAATCATCATCATCAACCAAAATCATTACCACCACCACCATCAATGCTACATTTTTGGGGTACCTGTAATTGCCTTTCATTATCATGATGCTGATCTTTCGATTTAAAGCTTTCGTGACTGCAGGGATTCATCTTCTTGGTTCTTTCGGTAAAGTCACGTAGAAGGGAAGTAATAAAATAATAAAAATAAAACATAATAAAACAATTCTCACGACGTTTCGGCCACAACGCAAGCAGCCATCCTCAGGCGAAGAATGAAACACCCCAAGCTTGGAGCGTATATTTAAGCTGGGTTAGAGGGGGGGGAGGTGGGAAGAAGAGCGCCTAAACAAAATAATTTGCATATCAAGAGGAATTCAGCATATGGAAAATGCGTAGGAGGTGGGCGGGGGGGGGTTCCAAATCAATACTATGCCCGTGCATTATGCAGGATTAGCAGCATCAAAGGGGGGGGGGGAAGGGGGGGAGCATTAACAAAGGAAAGGAATGTTAATAGTATGTAGCTGTAGTTACTAAACAACCACGTAAAAAACTACAGTATAAACTGCATGACAAACTAAAGTATAAACTACATAGCATCATCAGTAAACTTACTATACTCTACAATAAGCTGAGTTACTAACAGTAAGTAATACATGAAAAATTCTACGTTGTAAAAAATTATATAATATGCTTCCATCTAAACTTTATTCTCTTACATCACACGCGTCTATACCGTACTATATACTTCCATAGGCAAAACCAACATTAAATTACATACTGTATTGCTATAAACCACCCTATACCTTATACATTTTTAATATAACACTATGTATTATTCTACCCACCCTAATGTGTATCAAAATGGTTTATTACGTCCTTCCAGTGATTGCTAAGCCAGAATCCATCTTCTCGGTTAAAATTGTCTCTGTGTTTGTAAATGTGGATCGCCTCATGTACGAATCTCTCATGATAGCCAGATGGCTTGCAGAGAACCTCTGTCTTGGAGAAGTCAATGTCATGTGAGCCCACTGAGTTGTAACAGTGATCTGCCACGGCTGAGGTGTTTGTCCTACAGTGTTTCAGGTCAGCTTTATGTTCACGGATGCGGTCCGAGACATGTCGTTTGGTTTCCCCAATGTAACTGCTACCACAGAGGCAACTTAGTTTGTAGACACCAGGGTACTGTATGTCTGGAACCACATCTGGTACCGTCTGTAAAAGATGTGGTTCCAGACATACAGTACCCTGGTGTCTACAAACTAAGTTGCCTCTGTGGTAGCAGTTACATTGGGGAAACCAAACGACATGTCTCGGACCGCATCCGTGAACATAAAGCTGACCTGAAACACTGTAGGACAAACACCTCAGCCGTGGCAGATCACTGTTACAACTCAGTGGGCTCACATGACATTGACTTCTCCAAGACAGAGGTTCTCTGCAAGCCATCTGGCTATCATGAGAGATTCGTACATGAGGCGATCCACATTTACAAACACAGAGACAATTTTAACCGAGAAGATGGATTCTGGCTTAGCAATCACTGGAAGGACGTAATAAACCATTTTGATACACATTAGGGTGGGTAGAATAATACATAGTGTTATATTAAAAATGTATAAGGTATAGGGTGGTTTATAGCAATACAGTATGTAATTTAATGTTGGTTTTGCCTATGGAAGTATATAGTACGGTATAGACGCGTGTGATGTAAGAGAATAAAGTTTAGATGGAAGCATATTATATAATTTTTTACAACGTAGAATTTTTCATGTATTACTTACTGTTAGTAACTCAGCTTATTGTAGAGTATAGTAAGTTTACTGATGATGCTATGTAGTTTATACTTTAGTTTGTCATGCAGTTTATACTGTAGTTTTTTACGTGGTTGTTTAGTAACTACAGCTACATACTATTAACATTCCTTTCCTTTGTTAATGCTCCCCCCCTTCCCCCCCCCCTTTGATGCTGCTAATCCTGCATAATGCACGGGCATAGTATTGATTTGGAACCCCCCCCCGCCCACCTCCTACGCATTTTCCATATGCTGAATTCCTCTTGATATGCAAATTATTTTGTTTAGGCGCTCTTCTTCCCACCTCCCCCCCCTCTAACCCAGCTTAAATATACGCTCCAAGCTTGGGGTGTTTCATTCTTCGCCTGAGGATGGCTGCTTGCGTTGTGGCCGAAACGTCGTGAGAATTGTTTTATTATGTTTTATTTTTATTATTTTATTACTTCCCTTCTACGTGACTTTACCGAAAGAACCAAGAAGATGATGCTGATCATCTGCCGTGATATATCCACTGCTGGATGAGGGCCTCGTGTTCAACTTGCCAGATGCATTTTTTTTTACAGGAATATGACCAAATCATTCTTGGTTTGGTTGCGCAGCGTTTGGGACACTGCACTAAGAACGTGGCCGTCTGGGTTTGATTCCCTATCCTCGTCTAACATCAGTGGCGTGCGATCAGAATCAATGTCATTATACTGGAGGAATCCGATGGGCTATAAAAGCCCATTTTTCACAGATGTCCAGTAGATGTGCTATCAGATCGTGAAAGCTAATCAGGGCTGACCCTGGCTTAGTACAGTATTAATGTTTTTTTTATAAACAGGTAAGGCCCACTAAACTATATATCTCTTCTTGAGAAGTGACCTGGCTTCCACAAATGACATCTCAACGAAGTGGCCTATCGTGTGGAAATATACAGCAACCAACTACTCTAAATGCATGTTTCTAAATGTGTCGGGAAAAACCGGAGGACCCGGAGAAAAATCCACGTGACCACGAAGAGAACACGCAAACTACAAATACACAGCAGGCGTCAGGGTCGAGATCGAACCCACGACCTACTGCACACCAGGCGAGGCAGTTAACATCTCCTAGCCACTGTGATGATGAGAGAGAGAGAGACACGCAAACTCCAAATACACAGCAGGCGTCAGGGTCGAGATCGAACCCACGACCTACTGCACACCAGGCGAGGCAGTTAACATCTCCTAGCCACTGTGATGATGAGAGAGAGAGAGACACGCAAACTCCAAATACACAGCAGGCGTCAGGGTCGAGATCAAACCGACGACCTACTGCACACCAGGCGAGGCAGTTAACATCTCCTAGCCACTGTGATGATGAGAGAGAGAGAGACACGCAAACTCCAAATACACAGCAGGCGTCAGGGTCGAGATCGAACCCACGACCTCCTGTACACCAGGCGAGGCAGTTAACATCTCCTAGCCACTGTGATGATGATGAGAGAGAGAGAGAGACACGCAAACTCCAAATACACAGCAGGCGTCAGGGTCAAGATCGAACCCACGACCTCCTGCACACCAGGCGAGGCAGTTAACATCTCCTAGCCACTGTGATGATGAGAGAGAGACACGCAAACTCCGAATACACAGCAGGCGTCAGGGTCGAGATCGAACCCACGACCTACTGCACACCAGGCGAGGCAGTTAACATCTCTTAGCCAACTAACCCGAGCCAGCCCAGCCGAGCCGAGCCAGCCCCGACAGGACGAGCCGGGCCGACCTCGTGTGAGCCAGCCCTGCACAGTGTGGGGGGGGCAAGGGGGGGGGGGCACAGAGGTGACACCTGTGTGCCTCACAGCGAGAAGGACCTAGGTTCGATTCCCGACGCGGACGCCCCAACTGCGTGTAGTTTGTACTTTGTCTCCCTGCGTACCGCTGCATGGGTTTCCTCCGGAGATGTCTGGTTCCCTCCCATAGATTATAACGACAACAACAACGACGACGCACTATGCCGTTGGTGTTGGTCAAACGTCCCAACGTTGCAAGGACAATCGTGCAAACGTCTTCAGATTCAAGTGTGCCTTTTCCTGGGTACATAGGAAGTCATTGTTATGTTGATGTATTCGGTAGATTGTCAATTGATGGTACTGATGATGATGATGATGCTAATGATGGATTCTGCTGCTAGTTACGATGGATTGGGGCAGATGATCAGATGACCATGATGATGAATTGTAATAGCTTGGATAGATGGTCAGTTCATGATGATGGTGGTGATAATGATGATGGTGATAATGATGATGGTGATAATGATGATAATGATGGTGATGATGGTGATAATGAGGATGGTGGTGATGATGATAATGGTGGTGATGATGATGATGTGTTCGAGATGGTATATAATAAGTTTATGATCATGACAGAGTTGGTATCTAGTAAGATGATAGTGACTCTGAAATAGTTGGTAGAAAGTAATTTGATCATTCTGATAGAATTGGTATATAGTAAGATGATGATGACGATTATGAAAGTTGGTATATAGTAATCTGATGCTGTTGCTGTATAAGCCGTTTAGTTATCCATGCCTCTGTATAAACTACCCGCTGCATTATTTACATGCAGAGTTTACTGTTTCGAAAAATGCACGTAACACTCACTGTACCATAAACACCGGCACAGAGCATGTAAACACGCACACACAGGCACGCGTAAACACACAACTCCCCTACACACACAGAGTACACACACACAGTACACACACAGTACACACACAGAGCACACACAGAGTACACACACAAACACACACAGAGTACACACACAGGCACGCGTAAACACACAACTCCCCTACACACACAGAGTACACACACACAGTACACACACAGGGTACACACAGAGTACAGACACACAGTACAGACAGAGTACACACACAGAGTACACACACAGAGTACACACACACAGTACACACACAGAGCACACACAGAGTACACACACAAACACACACAGAGTACACACACAGAGTACACACACAGAGTACAGACACACAGTACAGACAGAGTACACACACAGAGTACACACACAGAGTACACACACACAGTACACACACAGTACACACACAGAGCACACACAGAGTACACACACAGAGTACAGACACACAGTACAGACAGAGTACACACACAGAGTACACACACAGAGTACACACACAGAGTACACACACAGAGTACACACACACAGTACACACACAGAGCACACACAGAGTACACACAGAGTACACACACAGAGTACACACAGAGTACACACACAGAGTACACACACAGGCACGCGTAAACACACAACTCCCCCACACACACAGAGTACACACACACAGTACAGACACAGGGTACACACGTACATACACAAAGTACACACACACAGAGTAGACACACAGGCACGCGTAATCACACAACTCCCCTACACACACAGAGCACACAGACAGTACACACACAGAGCACACACACACACAGAGCACACACACACAGTACACACACACAGATAGTACAGACACACAGTACAGACACACAGTACAGACACACAGTAGAGACACAGACACACACACACAGAGTACACACACATACACAGAGTACACACACACACAGAGCACACACACACACAGAGCACACACACACAGTACACACACAGATAGTACAGACACACAGTACAGACACACAGTACAGACACACAGTACAGACACAGACACACAGAGTACACACACATACACAGAGTACACACAGCACACAGAGTACACACACAGACAAACACAGAGTACACACAGCACAGACACACAGACACACACACAGAGTACACACACATACACAGAGTACACACAGCACACAGAGTACACACACAGACAAACACAGAGTACACACAGCACAGACACACAGCCACACACACAGAGTACACACACATACACAGAGTACACACAGCACACAGAGTACACACACAGACAAACACAGAGTACACACAGCACAGACACACAGACACACACAGAGTACACACAGGCACAGGAGATGACTATCCACCCCTCACTGTGAGTGGAGTGGCAGGCAGTCTGCCAGACCTCCCGTATTCTATCCAAGCCCAGGCGTTCGCGGCCCAACTCCCGGCAGAGGGAATGGCAGCGTCTCTCTTACTCTTAGGTTTTTTTCGGTAAAGTCACGTAGGTAAAAAATACAATTAAAGGTTCATAAAAGTAATAATGGAAATAAAATTAAATAATAAATCACGACGTTTCGGAGGCAACACAAGTCTCCGTCATCAGGTGGGACCGTCACCTGATGACGGAGACTTGTGTTTTATTTCCATTATTACTTTTATTAACTTTTAATTTTATTTTTTTACCTACGTGACTTTACCGAAAAAACCTAAGAGTATGAATCCTTGCAGTCACGAAAGCTTCAAATCTAGCGTCTCTCTTCCCAGTGAGCGTTTCGGACATCTCACGTGGTTATGCAGCGATTTCCTCTTGTTTTCCCGAGGATCCTCCGAGGGATGGTGGCATTATTATTCGATGCAGACTCACCGAGTCCCAATACTCCCTGAATCTCGAGACTCGTGGTGCCCCAACGGTGGCTAGGAGATGTTAACTACCTCGCCTAGTATACAGGAGGTCGTGGGTTCGATCTCGACCCTGACGCCTGCTTTGTATTTGGAGTGTGCGTGTCTCTCTCTCTCATCATCACGGTGGCTAGGAGATGTTAACTACATCGCCTGGTATGCAGGAGGCCGTGGGTTTGATCCCGACCCTGACACCTGCTTTGTATTTGGAGTTTGCGTGTCTCTCTCTCTCATCATCACGGTGGCTAGGAGATGTTAACTACCTCGCCTGATATACAAGAGGTCGTGGGTTCGATACCGACCCTGACGCCTGCTGTGTATTTGGAGTTTGCGTGTCTCTCTCTCTCTCTCATCATCACGTTGGCTAGGAGATGTTAACTACATCGCCTGGTATGCAGGAGCTCGTAGGTTCGATCCCGACCCTGACACCTGCTTTGTATTTGGAGTTTGCGTGTCTCTCTCTCTCATCATCACGGTGGCTAGGAGATGTTAACTACCTCGCCTGATATACAAGAGGTCGTGGGTTCGATACCGACCCTGACGCCTGCTGTGTATTTGGAGTTTGCGTGTCTCTCTCTCTCTCATCATCACAGTGGCTAGGCGATGTTAACTACCTCACCTGGTATACAGGAGGTCGTGGGTTCAATCCCGACCCTGACGCCTGCTGTGTATTTGGAGTATGTGTGTCTCTCTCTCTCATCATCACAGTGGCTAGGAGATGTTAACTACCTCGCCTGGTATACAGGAGGTCTTGGGTTCGATCCAGACCCTGACGCCTGCTGTGTATTTGGAGTTTGCATGTCTCTCTCTCCCCGTGGTCACGTGGATTTGTCTCCTGGGTCCTCCGGTTTTTCTCTCGAAATTTAGAATCGACATACGTCCAGAGCATTTGGCCGCTATGAATTTCCACGCGATGATGATGATGAGCAACTTCGTTGAGCTATCATACGTGGTGGCCCGGGGTCGTTTATGAAAAAAAGAGGAGCGACACAGCTCAGCGCGGCCTTCCCCGGTCAAATAAGAACAACTTTTTGTTGTTGAGCTTACTTTAGCATTGCTCTGTGGCAGGCGTGGCTGGCGTTTCACTGCAAACGGAACTTCTTCGGAGCGGAGAGAGAGAAGGGTTGAGGGAGGGTGGCGAAAAGATTGACGTGGGGTTGGAGGTCATCCCCTTACACTCGTTGAAGAGTATTTGGCTGCTATGATGATAAGCCACTTGGTTGCGCTATCATTTGTGATGCAATATGGCTCAGTGGGTCTTAACTGGTAAAAAAAAAAATAGTTTCGTATTTTTTGTTTCTTTTTCAGGAAGGTACTGACATTTTTTTTGCAGGGGGGTCATTGACGCTTGTCCCCCTCACTGGCTTCTGAGACATGCCCACTTTGATGTCTGTTGCTTTCCCTGTCATCCTTTGGCAAATATGTTTCGGGTGGAGGAGGGGTTACCAGCCCCTCGCATCAATTTAAAAAGCTAGAAACTACGATTTTTATTTTACCACGTAAGGCCCACTTAGAGGCTACCTGGCCATCACAAACGATAGCTGGACGACGCGGCTCGACATCATTGTCATGTGGAGATTTACAGCGGCCAAATACTCGGTGACGTTGATTCTAAATGTGGAGGGAAAGACCGGAGGACCCGGAGGAAAATCCACGCGACCACGGGGAGAGAGAGACACCGCAAACTCCAAATATACAGCAGCAGGCGTCAGTCTCGGTATCGAACCCACAACCTCCTGCACACCAGGTGAGGGAGTTAACATCTCACCATGGAGAGAGAGACACACACAAACTCCAAATATACAGCAGCAGGCGTCAGGGTCGGTATCGAACCCACGACCTCCTGTACACCAGGCGAGGGAGTTAACATCTCACCCGACCTGTCTCGCCACCGTGGTGAATGTGATCACGCCGCGAGGGGGGTAAACATCTGCCTGACGTCGGCCTGACCTCCCACGGTCACAGCCCACCGCGGCGGCGGCGCTACCGTCCCGAGACCACGAGCAGGTGGTGGTTATTTTTGCCAGTGGGGTGTGTGTACAGAAGACGTACAGAAACACACGTGGTATGTATATATATACAAAAGAGAAAGATCCTCCGTATAGCCTGTAACAGACCGTTGGGGCAAGTGCTGTTAGCGAGCACCTATGATACGCACACTCGCCAACAGCACTTGACCCAACAGTCTATTTGAGGCTATAGGGGGCATCTTTGATACATTATATCCCCGTGTTTATACACGCTTCTGTGTGCCTCTATATACCATATTATTGTGAACACGATAGCTGACGAGCAACACCACGTGTGTGCGCGCGTGTGTGTGTGTAAAGCTGCCAAAAGATGCAGATTAAACAAATGATGCCTGCTTTTGGGGAAACTTCCGTATATGCTACAGCTGCCAACACGGCTAAACATGCGCGCTACACACGGACACACGCGTGACCCCCACACACAAAACAAAAGATAAAGATCCCACGTATAGCCTTAACAGACTGTTGGGGCAAGTGCTGTTGGCAATCACCCACCAAGGCCGACACGCTGCTGTGCCTGGCCACCTTTGTCTCCCTAGTGGTGATATATACATATCACACAGGTACTTAATTAAGGCCGAGTCGACCTAGGGGAGGCCCCGGACCGGTTAGGATAATCGTCACTGGTGGTGGCCGTGAGTGGGAATTGAACTTGAGTCGCGGGATACATTGCGTAGGGTGCTACCCGCTACACTACCGCTCCTCACTTCTAACACACACAAACAAAGATCCCCGTATAACCTTAACAGACTGTTGGGGCAAGTGCTGTTAGCGAGCACCTATGAAGGCCGGCACGGCACATGAGGGGGTGGGTGGCCAGCACTACACCCGGCCGCCTTTGTCTCCCCACTGGTAATGCTTACACAGACCAGGTACAGATTTTAGGCTGAGTCGACCTAGGGGACGCCCCGGACCGGTTAAGATAATCGCCACTGGTGGTGGCCGCGAGCGGGAATCAAATTCGGGTCGCCGGATTCATTGCGCAGGGAGCTAATCACGACACTACCGCTCCCCACTTACCAACACACACGTGTCGACTTGTGTCGTGACATAGAATCGGTCACGTAGCAGCTGGCAGGGAAGGGGACCTGCAGCTTGCAGCAGCCCTGACTGACAGCAGGTCACGTGATAGACCAGAGAGGGATGTAGGGGAACGTTTACGGAAGGGGCACACCGAGAACCCGCTGGTAGGTTCCAGAAGGGGGGCGTCGCCGGGGGCGGAGCCAGCCCACGCTGAGGGTATAAGAGGGGCCCCGGGAGGGGAGCTCGGGGCTGTCGTTTGGAGTGGGATCCCCGTGGTCGTCGCTGTTGAAGATCGTCGCCATCGTCGCTGTCGTCTTCACCTGACATTGCGCTGCTGGACGGTAGTTGTCTGTCTCGTTTCAGCGCCGTCAGTGTCGGACGGCCAGCGTTGTGCATAGGCTAGCAACTTACGTAGAGTTGCGTATAAACGAGAGAGAAGAGTGTGTACCAGCGTAGGGTGTGTCTTGTGCAAAGGGTGTTCGGTTAAATAAAAGAACCGCCTCCAAGAACTTGCGTCTCCCAAGTCAGCCACTACACATACATGCATCAACAACAACAACAACCGCCATTCCCCACTAAGTGGCGGTGACGTCACCACGACGCTTGTGCCAGGCCATGTGCATCAACAGAGACAAAGACAAAGATCCCCCGTATAGCCTTAACAGACTGTAGGGGCAAGTGCTGTTAGCGAGCACCTATGAAGGCCGGAACGGTACACGAGGGGGTGGGTGGCCAGCACCACGCCCGACCGCCTTTGTCTCCCCAGTGGCTATGTTTACACACCGCACCAGGTACTCATTTAAGGCTGAGTCGACCTAGGGGAGGCCCAGGACCGGTTCAGATAATCGTCACTGGTGTTAGCCGTGAGCGGGAATCGAACCCGGGTCGCCAGGTTCATAGCGCAGCGCGCTAACCGCTACACCACCGCATCAACACACACGCACGCACATTACCATACGCATACACACACCTGCACAGACAACACACACACGCACTGAATATAACACGTAACGGATACGTGACGTGACCACGCACACAGCCAGCGTGTGTTTTCTCGATTGTGACCAGAATAAAATAACAAAATGACGGCATTCAAAGTTTGGAGGAATTCAAAACGAGGGTCCACTACACCTCTCACCAATTTGAAACACTTATGCACCCACCGTTTTCTTGGCAGCCACGAGTGGTGGTTTGCAAAGCAAAACAATAAAATCTCCACCAACCCCTTGCAGTCACCTAGATCAAGCGCCACGGATTTGCCTTTTAAGGGCCCAACGTTTAAACAGCCCACGTCGCGCTCGCTCTCTCTTCCCATCTCACAGCGGCTGCCCGTTGCCACGTGGTCACGCCACGGCTGATGGGGCAGCCGAGTCGAGGTTACGGAAGGCGATCGGGGGGGAGACAGGAAAATGGAACGGCGGAGGGAGGGAGAGAAGCAGGCAGAGGACGAGGAAGGGAGGAAGGAACGGGTAATGCGAAGGGAAAGGGTGGAAAGTGGAACGAGGAATCTGGAGGATAAGGGGGTGAGGAGAGATGAGGAGAGAGAGGAGGGAGAGGTTGCGCCAGGGCCTTGACACTGCTGCTGCTGCTGCATGAAGCAGCAGCAGCAGCGTCTGTGTGCATAGTGGGCGGGGGAGAGAGGAGAGTTGTAGATTTGAAGTTTTCGTGACTGCAAGGATTGATACTCTTTGTTTTTTTTGGTAAAGTCACGTAGGTAAAAAAATAAAAAAATCAATGAAAAAAATATATAAGTGAAAACAACTAAATTAAATCACGACGTTTCGGGCGCAACACAAGCGTCCTTCTTCAGGTGCTGACAACGTAGCGAAAGCACAACCGCTTAAGTGGTTGTGCTTTCGCTACGCGGTTGTGTGAAAAAACCAAAGAGTTTGAGATCGGAGAGGTTCACAGTGTGGGTGCCCACGTGATTTGCGGCAGGCTTGAGCTAAGATGCATCTCTCTATATATCGGTGGTGGTGGTGGTGGTGGTGTTGAGACTGTCGCTGAATACATTTTGTCTTGTCACCATGTGCCGACAGCAGGGACGGTCTCGAGCGCGGGCTCAACGTTTACTCTCCGGAACAATCTCGACTTGAAGCTTTCGTGACTGCACGAATTCATACTCTTTGGGTCTTGCGTTAAAGTGACGTAGGTGAAAAAATACTCGCTGTATTTTTTTCACCCGAAGACGATTGCTTGTGTTGCGATCGAAACGTCGTGATTTATTTTGATTTTTTTTTTCCTATCTACGTGACTTCACCGAAAGACCCAAAGAGTACTCTCTGAAAGCTTCGCTCGGGGTAAAGGGACTCCCCTCCTCCAGACCTCCGCGTTAGGGGGTGGTGGTCGGGGGGGGAGCGACATTCTGACCACGCCACACCACCGTCTCAGCCACAACCCCTCCATAGGGGGGGTCGGGGGGGGATACACGGCCCGGGGCAACTCACACGCTGTATGGCCCCCCCCCGACGCCTTCAAAGCTAAACCGGAAGTGTTACATCGAAGCGGCACAGAGGGCCCCCCAAAGCGCGGGGCCCCGGGCAGGCGGCTCTGGTCTCGGGCCACGCGGCGCCACCCACTCACCTCCACGCCTACTCGCTGCTCCCGGGGAGACGGTGGCGGCCAATCGCTGCGGAGCCACGCGAGGTCACATGACGCACGGGGTTCCAGGGTTGGGAGGCGCAGAAGAGGCGAGGGTCCTGCAACGGAGGGGGGGGGGGGGCAATGGGGAGGGGGGGGCAGTCGTCATCACCAAGTCACCGTCTGTGTCGTCAACATCGCGATCGTTGGATTATAATAACAGCGAGCAAGTGCAGAATTGTGCGTACGCATGGGGCTACCAAACTCAAAGCTATAACGTAAACACATTTTGTTTCAGATTTTATTTTAACCAGGTAAGGCTCCACTGAGCTGTGTAAGAAGCGACGTGGCCATCGCAAGTGAGAGCTCAACACAGCGTGGGCTTATCATGGCGTGGAAATTTACAGCTGCAGCCCGCAAGCTAAACCGGGAGCATTGCATCTGATGGCGTGCCGTCGAAGCGTGGAGGGATCCCCCCATCCCCCCCAAAGAGCGGGGCCCGGGGCAGTCACCCCAAATTGCCGTGTACCTCTCAGAGGGGCGGCTCTGCCGGCGAGAGTTATCCTGACCCCTAACCCCTCCCCACAGCCCCCCCCCACCAATACCAGTTACACCCAGTCAGTGCTAATGCACAAACACTCTCAATCTTCGATGGAAAGCGTTAAAAAAATAATAACGATGCAGTACCGTTATTTATAGCGGCAGAGTGCCATAAATTAATTACGCAAAAAAATTCGCGAAGAAATTAAACCTGTAGGGTTGCATGGAAATGTGTTTAACCCTGAGATGGTGCGCGATGGGATTCTGTAAGTGTGAGATGGAGTGTGATTAGATCTGGTGTGAGATGGTGTGAGATGGTGTGAGATGAGATCTGATGTGAGATGGTTGAGATGACATCTGGTGTGAGAGGGTGTGTGATGAGATCTGTTGTGAGATGGTGTGAGATGAGATCTGGTAAGTGTGAGATGGTTGAGATGAGATATGGTGTGCGATGGTTGAGGTGAGATCTGGTGTGCGATGGTGTGAGATCAGATCTGGTAAGTGTGCGATGATGTCAGATCAGATTTCGCATAATAGGGGGAGAACATACAAACTCCCTTCACTCACTCGCACTCCGCAGAACAAGGGGAAGGACGTCAAACTCCGTACAGGTATCGAACCCCTAACCCTCCGAACCTCGAGGCACGATCGCCTTGACCACCGCGCCAACCTTCTACGCGGTAGGCGCCCGGTGAAACTGCGCAATAACCTCGGCTAAAAAGAAAATGAAACTCTGCAGGGTTGCGTTAGAAGGGTTTTTTATCCCAGAGACGGACGGTCCGATCGGACCCAGCGAGCGCAACGCGCGCGTTTAACCGAGGCAGCAGAGCGGCAACTTTGCTTTATCCTCCTGTTGCCTTTGGCCGGACGATGTAGATAATCCTCACCATTGGTGCCGGGTGGAGGAGGAGGAGGAGGGGGGGGGTTGCTGTCAGAATTCCACAGGACAATGCAGAGAGAGAGAGAGCGAGAGAGAAGAAGAATGTTGATTTGATGCAGTGGAGTATGGGACGGGGGGGAGGAGGGGGGGGGGCGAGAGTCGGCCGTTCTTGTGCACGCGGCTTGGCCAGACAGCGAGGGCTCAAATGAAGAAATAGTGACCCCCCCCCTCACCCCCAAAATTATAAATAATTCTGGGAGCGGTGGCCATGCCCGCCTCTCGGATATGTCGTTTTTGGTAGGCAGCAGAAAAATGGGGGGGGGGGGGGGTTAGTGGGTGGAGGGGGTTGGTGGGGGGGGTTGGTGGGTTGGTGGGTGGGGGGGTTGGTGGGTCGACCGAACGCTCTCACGCGGTGGGGTCCGCGAACACAGCCGTCTGTCGCTGAGTTGTCCTACCCCAGCGCCTCCCGATCAGCGCGGTTCAGCTACGCACGGCGGCGAAAGAAATTCAACGTGCGTACGAACGTAGGGGGGGGGGGGGCCCGGGGGGCTGATCCCACTCAGTGTGGAGGCGACAAACGCCTTCAAACTAAACCGGGAGTTATACACCTGACACCGTGACGTCGAAGCACGAGCCCCGCCCCCTCCCCCCCAAATACGCGGGGCCCGGGGCAGTCGCCCCAATTCTAAACTCAACTTATTTTTCTATTTTACCAGGTAAGGCCCCACTGAGCTAAGTGGCTGTTTTTCAGAAGCGACCTGGCCATTAGAAATGAGAGCTCAACGTAAGTGAACTTATTACCGCGTGGAAAATGTATCGCAGCAAAAGACTGAACGCGTGACGTTGATTCTAAATGCGGAGGGGAAAAACCGGGGGACCCACAGAAAAATCCACGCAACCACGGGGAGAGAGAGAGACACGCAAACTCCAAATTCACAGCAGGCGTCGGGGTCGGGATCGAAATCACGACCTCCTGAGAGAGAGAGACACGCAAACTCCAAATTCACAGCAGGCGTCGGGGTCGGGATCGAAACCACGACCTCCTGTATACCAGGCGAGGTAGTTAACATCTCGCCACCCCTGGCATGCGTGTCGCGAGCTTTCCCCGGGTTGCTCTCCAATATCGTCGCACAGTCGAATGTCCCCATGTGTAGCAGGACACCTCTTGACAAAGCAGTCTTAAGAAGACTCAGTGCCACTTTCTTGGGTAAACAAATTACATGATGGTATACGTTCCCCAAGTAAGGATGGTGTGTGTGAAGGAGTGGGGGCCTAGTGGTTGGCGCGCTGCACTACGGACCCAGCGACTCGAGCTCGATTCCCGCTCGATCACGGTCAACGCCAGTGACGATCATCCGAACCGGTCCCGGGCCTCCCCTAGGTCGACTCAGCCTCAAATGAGTACCTGGTGCGATGCGTACACATCGCCACTGGGGAGACAAAGGCGACCGGGCGCGGTGTTGCCGACCTGCATAGGTGTTCGCTGACAGCCACTTGGAGCAGGCTCGTGAAGGACTCTAAAGGGCAGTTGGAGGCAGTCGCCCTCCAGCAGCAGCAGCAGATGGCAGGGGAGCGACGCTCACAACAACGAGCGCGGCGCATCGGGCGGCTAAAACGAAAGCAAGTTGGCACGGTGGGCAGCACAGGTGGTGCGTCTTCCAGCAACCTTAGTCGTCCGATAACATCTGGTGTCTGCTTCGGGGTGCACCTAGCCTGGTGCAAAACGCTGCGGCGACGTCACGGCCGCCGAGCGGCGGAAGGTGGCTACTGTTCAGCGCGCGCGCGCGTCAACGCGTCCTCGTAGGCTACGCCGTTGCGTCCCCGATCATCAGCGCAGCGATGGCAAAACCCATCGCAAGAGCAATGCAGCCGGGATTGGTGGATCACACGGATCTCCAGCGTGTGGCGGATCGCCCGATGACGCCGGCTGTTGCAATCACCGGCGGAAACGTCGCGGCACTGGCGTTGACAAACGTCGCGGGTTTTACTCTCCCGGCACTGCGGCGTGCCGAGCTCGAAACGAATTTGGCACGTTCTGTTGACGTGGCAAGCCTCACTCAGCTGGCCGCATGTTGGGTGGTGGCGGGTTTAACGGCACGCTTATACTTACGGAGATCTAACCGCCCTCCGCTCCCTCCCCCCCCCCAAAAAAAAACATTTATTACGGTTAATAATGATAATATTGGTCGTGAAAGGCTACGTGTTAAAAACATCCTCGCCTACACCGATTGGAAATCAAACGGCGGTGGAGCAAGCAGGACGAAGATCCACTCAGCATGGCACAGGCCACGTGCACGGAGGAACAGACGAGGGGGGGTTGGTGGATTACGTTAATATTTGAGAAACTCCCCCAAAACCTCGCTGGGACTGCGTTCGACGTCGTGGGCAAGGAGGTGGCAGTACAGCAAGTGGGTTCGAGAGTGTACCCGTTTGTGTAGTTCCTCCCACGGCGGCGAGATACTAACTACCTCGCCTGGTATACAGGAGGTCGTAGGTTCCATCCCAGACCCTGACACCCACAGTGGCTAGGAGATGTTAACTACCTCGCCTGGTCTACAGGAGGTCGTGGGTTCCATCCTGACCCTGACGCCTGCTGCATATTTGGAGTTTGCGTGTCTCTCCCCGTGGTCCTGCCGTTTCCCCCCCTCCACGTTCAGAATCGACGTCACGCGTCACAGAGCATTCGTCTGCCACTTCGTCGAGCTATCATTTGCGGCCAGGCCGCACACGTTCGGCACAACGGTACCATGCTGTCACGCACGGTGCCGTGTCAGACGAAAGTTTGGCTGGCTGGCTGGAGGGAGGGAGGGAGGGTCAAGTATCCCAGCACACGGCCGGCTGGATTGTTGCATCGCGGGACTGTGAAGGATGGAAAATCTTTGGGGGGAGGCATTTATCATTTATCCCCCGGCGGTTTGAACCGTGGCTACTGCAGACGATAACGATGACGTCTGGTATCATTATGCGAGTGCATTTTTAACCTTTACATCTGCCAATAACCCGACCCCCCCCCCCCCCCCAAGTCAATTTTATTTATGCACGCCAGGGATGATGAGTCGTTCGAGGGGCAGAAATAGTTTTAGTTGAAACTCGGGGCTTGCGTTTAAATTAGCAGCATTGTGCGATTATTATAAACCCCAACGGCAAAACCGTATCCCAGGATGCATAATACTCCGCATTTGCTTTATAACCGCTCCCAGACCACAAATAATACTCCAAAGAACCACAGAGACCCGACACGTTGAATTGTTGTTGTTATAACATTCACGAATACATTCAAAAATAATAATTTTAAAGCACTATTATGTAAATCTACGGCACTGTTGGATGAATGCCCTCCGCCCCCGCGCTGTGTTAAAGGTCACGGGAGTTACGTGACCATACTTCACCACGCTGGTCAGTGCTCGTTGGTGAAAGGTGGAAGGCACGGGGGGGGGGGGGCGGTGGGCGTGTTGGTGGGGGTGCAGCTATCACGCTCGCCACTAACGTTCGTCAAGCGGCCAAGAAACATTCGGGTCGCCGGGTTCATAGCGCCGCTCGCTAACCACTGCGCCACCGCTCCTCGACCACATGCGGCAACGTACAGCACGCAATAAAGCATAACTGTTCTGCTACAACGAAACAGATCCACCCTTCACAGGCTGTTGTATCAAGCGCTGTTAGAGAGCCCCCATTCGGGCCGGACCGACACACGAAGGCATGGGTGGCCAGCAACGTGCCCGACCGCCTTTGTCTCCCCAGTGACCACGTTTACACAGCGCACCAGGTACTCATTTGAGGCCGAGACGACCTACGGGAGGGACCAGGACCGCTACAGATAATCGCGTTGGGCGCGAGCGGGAATCGAACCGAGCCGGGCGAGGTACACGGCGCAGTGCAATCAAATCCAACGTACATACTTCCCCGAAAATGGCACCGCGTGGCCTTGGCGAAGTTTCAACTCCTTGAGACGTCGACTTCGAGCGGTAAGGTGGCAAAGGCGCAGCGCCTGCAAGTGCTTGCTCGCTCGTCCCAACCACTGGCAGACGGAGGGGGCCCACACTTCACCGGACATTCCATAATGCTGGTTGGACACAACAAGGTGGGTGGGTAGCTGGGGGAGGGGGGCGATCTTAAGAAACTTTCACCGTGCCCAGTAAACATTAAACGACGGTTCAACGTTCGTTCAACGTTCTATGGTTCAACGTTAGCCCAACGTTGACCCAACGTTGACCCAACGTTGACCCAACGTTGACCCAACGTTGGACAGTCGTTCTATGGGTCAACGTTAGCCCAACGTTGACCCAACGTTGAGCCAGCGTTGACCCAACGTTGGACAGTCGTTCTATGGTTCAACGCTAGCCCAACGTTAGCCCAATGTTGACTCAACGTTGGTTCAACGTTGGCCCAACGTCGGCACGTCACTGGGTTTGTTTCAAAACGCCGCACCGGGAGAACGAAACGGGCGCTCGCTAACCATAGCGCCGCAGTGGTGGCAGCAGCAGCATCAACAACGGCGGCGATGGAACACCAACAACAACAACAACCACCACGAAAGACAACAACAACAACAACAAAGTCCCAGCCTCTAGCTTTACACCCGCACGAGCTTTCTGTTGCTGCTGTTGCTGCAACGTTGCGAAGCCACTAAGCCATTCCCGGTTCGGCGGTAATAATAATAGTAATAAATTGGCAGTAACGAGGGGGGGGGGGTACGTGACCGGGGGGACCTCACTAATCGTGGCCAACGAGGGTGACACGCGGCCCCATCGGCAGGGGCTGCGTAGAGCAAACTAAACTAAACCCCCACCCCTCCTCCTCCTCCTCTGCTGCTGCCCCCTCCCCTCCCCAATAAACATTTGCAGCTGAAATCATCTTATGCAATCTGCGAAGCCAACAACTTTTTTTGTGTTACATTTATATATTTTTTTTCTTCTTCCCAGCTTCTCCCCCCCCCTCCCTCCCACCAGCTCCTAAAACAAACCAACAAATGTGGTGTATCTGCCGTCCGTGTGTACATTATTGCCGGCTATGCCGTGCTGCGACTTACACTCTGTTCTCCTACGCGTAAATACCACCGTCGATGATTGTGCTGCTGATGATGATGATGGTGGCCGTGCCGATGACGCTGCTGATAATGGCTATAACGGTAAATAGGGCGTACAATGTAAACTATACGAAGTTTAAAACGCGAGGTCGCTATGACCCCAAGCGGTGCCAAGTGGCTGCATAACGCGCGCTTTTCCTTGCACAAGCGAGACTTGGCAAGGGCGTGTGGACGGCAGTGTGGCCAATACATATACACACACACACGCACACACAGGGACACACACACGCACACACATGTACAGGGACAGGGACACACACAGAGACGCACACAGAGACACACACAGAGACACACACGCGGGGACATACATACACAGAGAGATGCACAGAGACATACAGAAACAGGCATACACAGAGACATACACAGAGACATACAGGGACATACATACACAGAGACACACATACACAGAGAGATGCACAGAGACACACAGAGACATATACAGAGACATAAAGAAACAGGCATACACAGAGACATACACAGAGACATACACAGAGAGGCACACAGAGACACACACAGATACATACAGAGATACATACACAGAGACACACACAGAGAGGCACACAGAGACACACACAGATACATACAGAGATACATACACAGAGACACACACAGAGACACACACACAGAGACATACAGAGACACACACAGAGACATACACAGAGACATACACAGACATACAGAGACACGCAGAGACACACACACAGAGACATACAGGGACATACACACAGAAACATACATACCCAGAGACACAATGAAAAAATCCCCCGTATAGCCTTAACAGAGTGTATGGGCAAGTGCTGTTAGCGAGCACCTATGAAGGCCGGCACGATACACGAGGGGGTGGGTGGCCAGCACCACGCCCGGTCGCCTTTGTCTCCCCAGTGGCGATGTTTACGCACCGCACCAGCTACTCATTTGAGGCTGAGTAGATCTAGGGGAGGCCCAGGACCGGTTCAGATAATCGTCACCGGCGTTGGCCGTGAGCGGGAATCGAACCCGGGTCGCTGGGTTCGTAGCGCTAACCGCTGCACCACCGCTCCCTACACACACACGCACACGCATTCACATAGGCTCAGACACAGGCATTCACAGTCGCGTACACACAGATGCAGTCACACACGCAGTTGGGACACGCGCGCGCACACAGCTGGTTACATAAGTAGACACACAGGAAAATACAAAGATCCCCCGTGTAGCATGTAGCAGACTGAAGGGGCAAGTGCTGTTAGCGAGCACCTATGAAGGTCAGCACGGCACACGAGGGGGTGGATGGCCATCACCACGCCCGACCGCCTTTGTATCCCCAGTGGCGATGTTTACACATCGCACCAGGTACTCATTTGAGGCTGAGTCGACCTAGGGGAAGCCCTAGGAGCAGTTCAGATAATCCTCACTGGTTGTTGGCCGTGAGCGTAGCGCTAACCGCTACACCACCGCTCCCCACAAGAGTAGACAAAGATGCCCCATATAGCCTTAACAGACTGTAGGGGCAAGTGCTGTTAACGAGCACCTATGAAGGCCGGAACGGTACACGAGGGGGTGGGTGGCCAGCACCACACCCGAACCGCCTTTGTCTCCCCAGTGGCGATGTTTACACACTGCACCAGGTACTCATTTCAGGCTGAGCCGACCTAGGAGAGGCCCACGACCGGTTCAGATAATCGTCACTGGGTATTGGCCGTGAGCTGGGGTTCATAGCACAGCGCGCTAACCGCTACACTACCGCTCCCCACACAGACACACATACAGACACACACGCACTCACGCACAGAAATCTACACCCTCAACATTATCACCACCAACCACCCACATCTCTGTGTCCAAGACCTCACCGAGTGTAAGGGGGTGACCTCCAACCCCACGTCAATATTTCCGCCACCCAACCCCCCACCCTTATCTCTCTCCTCTCCGAAGAAGTTCCGTTTGCGTGAAACGTCAGCCTCGCCTGTCACAGAGCAATGCTAAAGTAAGCTCAGCCACAAAAAAGTTCTTCTTATTTGACCGGGGAAGGCCGCGCTGAGCTGTGTCGCTCCTCTGTGTTTCAGAAACGACCCCGGGCCACCACGTATGATAGCTCAACGAAGTTGCTCATCATCATCGTCGCGTGGAAATTCAAAGCGGCCAAATGCTCTGGTCGTACGTCGATTCTAAATGTGGATGGAAACAACCGGAGGAAAAAAAAAATCCACGCGACCACGGGGGGGTAGAAAGAGAGAGAGAGACACGCAAACTCCAACTATACAGCAGCAGGCGTCGTCAGGGTCGCGATCGAACCCACGACCTCCTGTATACGAGGCGAGGTAGTTAACATCTCCTGGGCACCGTGATGATGATGAGAGAGAGAGAGACACGCAAACTCCAACTATACAGCAGCAGGCGTCGTCACGGTCGCGATCGAACCCACGACCTCCTGTATACGAGGCGACGTAGCGAACATCTCCAAGCCACCGGTGGCATCCCTACGCACCCCGGTCACCTGCAACGGCATTCCGTACCGGAGGAGCGGCGGCGGCGGCCAGCCGGGTCATCATCACCGGAGTCGCCCACGCACCACTGTTACCCATCACGGGAAGCGGCCAAGCGAGATGGGAATGCCGAGGGTCGCCAGGTTTGGGTGGCGTGGCGAAAGGGCCAGCGGCACGGTGTTTGGAGGGAGGGGGGGAGGGGGGGATGGAGGGGGGGGAGGGGGGGAGGGAGGGAGGGGGGGAGTGAGGGAGGGGGGGAATAAAAAAAAACCCCGTCGCCATCCGACAAATGTTGATGCTGTGCGCGACATTCCGGCGCGGATGAGAGAGTTGGCGCAATTGTATACCGCTCGAATTAAAATACGCCACTGCGAGCTTAAACATCGAGGGGGAGGGGGGGGGGGCTTTTATTTTCAGGCCCGCTTTGTCCGCAGAGGGCCTGAGTTGGATTCCTAGCCCATCTACTCCTAACCTCCCCCCCCGCCTCCATCACACCCCCCCCCCCCCGCTGCCATCTGACCAGCCACAAGTGGTGAAGTACGGTCAAACAGACCCCCATGAACCGGCACGGCTCGAGGAGGGAGGGACATCGGCACGATTTCGTTGCCGCTACGGCTGCACCGGCAAACGGCACGCGGTGTTCGAGCGTGCGGGATGTATCGACGCGCGCGCTGACGGCGGCTGCCACTCGCCGCTCGGGCGTGCCGGCGAAGGGCCGCAAGTGACGGGGTTTGTTGCATCGCCACCACATTGGGTAGCTAGAACGGCGATTTGCAGGTGGATCGGAGTCGCAATCAGAAGAGCCATTTCTTTCAGAGCCACGCGCAAATGTGCATCGTCGACCGCGGGACGGTGGTCCCGCAATGCGAGAACGTCGCTAAGGGGTTCCGTAGCGAGCCGCAACGCCTCTCCGGAGCCACGGGGTTTGTACGTATGTAGGACTTCTTTCGCGCCGTGCATAGCCCGACCGTGCTATTCCGAATGTTGGCGGCCCCTGGCGTAGAATGGCGAGAGTATGGTGGGGGTCATAATAAAGGTTTGTTGGGTTCGATCGCGTCGAGTATAAATGTTGTGTCGTGTAACCCTCCATCACCCGACACAGCGAATCAGTAAGGGATTTGTCACGTAAACAAAAGGCCAATTAGTGACTACTTCAGCCCACCGGTGTGTTGGAGAGTAAATCGACAACATTTACAATTTGAGTAGTACGACGTTTTGCTGGTGATTGCATCATCCAGCATCATCGGGCGATTTGCCAGAATGGTGAAGCATGGTGGTGGGGTTGTTTTGGGAATGTTGAGCTCGATGGTGAAAAGCCACACGGCGCAATGACAAGGCAACTAAAACAACAACTATTTTGCTGTTGAAATTATTTCACCAGGTAAGGCCCCACTCGGCTCTCTCGGCCCTTCGCAGAAGCGACCCGTCCACAAGTGATAGCTCAACGCAGTGGCTTATCGTCACGCGGAGATTCACAGCGGCCAAACAACTCTAAACGCGTGCTCATTCTAAACGCGGAGGGAGAAACCGGAGGACCCGGAGAAACATCGACATCACCACGGAGAGAGAGAGAGAGACACGCAAACTCCAAATATAACATCTCCTAGCCACTGGGATGATGGGAGAGAGACACACAAACTCCAAATATACAGCAGCAGGCATTGTCAGGGTCGGGATCGAACCCACGACCTCCTGTCAACAAGGCGAGGTAGTTAACATCTCCTAGCCACCGTGATGATGATGGGAGAGAGACACACAAACTCCAAATATACAGCAGCAGGCATTGTCAGGGTTGGGATGGAACCCACGACCTCCTGTCAACAAGGCGAGGTAGTTAACATCTCCTAGCCACCGTGATGATGATGGGAGAGAGACACACAAACTCCAAATATACAGCAGCAGGCATTGTCAGGGTTGGGATGGAACCCACGACCTCCTGTCAACAAGGCGAGGTAGTTAACATCTCCTAGCCACCGTGATGATGATGGGCGAGAGACACACAAACTCCAAATATACAGCAGCAGGCATTGTCAGGGTTGGGATGGAACCCACGACCTCCTGTCAACAAGGCGAGGTGGTTAACACCTCTGATCCACCGCGGCAACCCCCTTAAGAAGAGTGAGTGGGACCCGGGAAGGACGCGGTCACGGCTAAGAAGGGGCGCTGGCCGATGGTGGAGAGCGTGGTTACGGAACGACGGCCAAGGGACGGAATGCAATCGGAGAGAGGGGGGGGGGGGCTGGAGGGGGGGGGGGACGTCAACAGAGGAGACGGAGCGATGAGATCGGCTCATTACAACCGTCGCGAGATCGCGGGAACGCGAGGGTGAGCCTGTCCAAGGCCTTTTTGGGAGGCCCGTCGTGTCCATCCAGCAGCGGAGTGACCACGGTGTGAAGAGTTCACGGCGGGGCACGCCAGTCGAGCGACACGAGGCGTATGCTCAGCAAACAAGGTGGCACAATAGAATCAATAGGGGCCGGTCTGCCCCAACGTTTCGAGTTGTCCATTAACCGCCCGAAAATGTTGTGGGAATGCGATGACTTCACAAAAGTAAAAAAGCCATCTTCTCCTTCTGATTCCTCTTCATCATCATCACGATCCGTGGGGACCTAGTAGGTGTCCACTCCACATTTCGTAATTTCCCCCCCCCCCAACCTTCCCTCTCTGTCTCGTGCCCCAATGTGCTCAAGTTGTGCAAAGTCTCTCTGGCACCGATCTCTCACGATGTCATCGGCGAGCCGCACTCCGTGAGGTCTTCCTCTCTTTCCGGCTCCTTCCACCTTTTCCCCGAACAACAACAACAGCAGCACACTGTTAATCTCCCTGTCGTTGTCCATCGTACACACGCGCACACACGCGTGCGGAGATCTGCTTCTTCATTTTACAAAATTCGCTCACAGAATCCTATCAACCAAAGCGTTGGCTTCGCCCACCGGTTGAGGGGGCGGGGGGGCTGCGTGGGGCAGCACAGCAACCTGCTAGCGGGTCGGAATGAGACGCCGCTCGGCCAGGGGTCTCAGCAGTAGTTCTGCGACGTCTCGTTCTGCGGGGCAGTTCTCTAACAACGCTGCGGATGCGTAACGACGTCACGCGTCGGTGACGTGGCCGGCCAGTAAGTGCGTTCGCTCCCCCCTCATCCACCCCCCTCCTCTCCCCTCTTGCCCCTCCCCCCTCATCCTCCCGACCCTGACGCAGAGGTTTCGCGGTTCGTGCCCACCGGCCACTCCCGGCTAATACCGCGGATATAATTCAACCGTGAATTACCACATTATGTTTGCTTCCCAGCGAACGTTAAAAGTCTCCCCCCGCGCCCGTCTGAGATCCCCGGGAAGTACCGGGTGCGCGTCGCGAAGGGCTGGACGTCTGCGAAAAAGAGCCTCACAGCCCATCGGATTCCTCCAGCCGAAATCAAGATATCCGATTCCGGAATACAGCAAATCGTGACTATTCGCGGGTGAAAATGATCGCGGCTTTGCGCGCCCGCGACGATTTTTTACCGCAGCGCCGTTTTGGAATTCGTGGGGTCTGCGCGCTTTAAAATACTTCAGGTATAACTCGTCACTGATGTTGGCCGTGGTCACGAACCGAACTCGGTTTTTCTGGGTTCATAGCGCTGTTTTTTTTATTTGACCACAAAAGGCCCCACTGAGCTAAGCAGCTCTTTTTCAGAAGCGACTTTGTCACAAGGAAGTGGCTTATCGTCACGCGGAAATCTATAGCAAGCCGAATACTCTGAACACAAGTTGATTCTGTATGTGGAGGGAATAACCGTAGGACCCGTTGAACAATCCACGCGACCACGGGGAGAGAGACACACAAACTCCAAATACACAGCAGCAGGCGTCAGGGTCGGGATCGAACCCACGACCTCCTGCATACAAGGCGAGGTAGTTAACATCTCCTAGCCACCGTGATGATAATGAGAGAGAGAGAGACGCAAACTACAAATATACAGCAGCAGGCGTCCGGGTCGGGATCGAACCCACGACCTCCTGCACACCAGGCGAGGTAGTTAACATCTCCTAGCCACCGTGATGATGATGAGAGAGAGAGAGACACGCAAACTCAAAATACACAGCAGCAGGCGTCAGGGTCGGGATTCAACCCCACGACCTCCTGCATACCAGGCGAGGTAGTTAACATCTCAAAACCATTTCAAATACTCGATTGGCCCGGGTTCGTAGCGGAGTGCGTTAACCGCTGCGCCATCGCTCCCCCCCTCCCCCCCGTTTCAACACGCACGCACACACGCACACACACTGGCAGACGTGCACACCGCTGGCGAAATATCGATCAGCGTCATTAGCCACAGTCAATCCCCTGCTGGATTGAGGCCCTGGCCGCTGCGCCTCTCACGGCCCCCCCCCCCCCCCCCGATGTAACAATTCACCCGGCACCTGCGCGCGCGTACTGATCCGATTTCATCGCGACCATCTCCCCCCCCCCGGTGTACAAAACCAAGACAGGAAGGCAACAGGCGCGCGTGCGTGCGCGTGTGTCTCCGTCGCATGCATACCCCGTCTCTCCAGCCGCGCCAACAGCAAACTGCGAAGTCTTTTTGTTTCTATGTTTCGTACACAACCCATCGGCACCCTCCCAGCAGCAGCAGTAGCAGCAGCACGTCCTTCTCCGAACGACAACGGTCCTCGGCAGCATTGCTTCAGCACAAGCGACGCTCTGGGTGCTCGCGTGCGCGTTGCTCTCCGGCACGTTCCATTCCGCTTGGCACTGACCGCTTCAAACTTACAAGAAAGAAAAATGCCTTTTCGCGTGGACGATATTTTTTTTCTGCCGTTCCCCCGCACGGGGAATTCCCCTACCTGCAGCCGTCGAGATGAAATAGAATCGCGGGTTCATGTGGCAAACCGCTCCTCGGTTTGAACCGTGGGAATCTGTCGCCTATTGGCCCGTAAGGAATCTCCCAGGCTGCCCGTCGACACGAGAGACAAACGGAGCCGTGGTGGTTCCCTTCAGTCCTGGCTAGGTTCAGGTTCGACTCTGGGCTCGGGTGAGCAAGGCTTCTTTCAGAATCAGAATATGTATTTAGGCTGGAGGGGGGATCCGATGAGCTATGAAGAAAGCTCTTGTTTCACAGATGTCCAGTGGTTTCACGGATGTGCAGCAGATACGCCGTCAGATCGTGAAAGCCAAGCAGGACTGATCCTGGCCAGTAGGGGCTGTTAAGAGCGTTGCAACAACAAGCAATACAAACACACGATACGATACCAGTAAGGTAAAACACATCACCCAAAAGCATACAAATACAACTCAAGCAGGCAGAGCCCGATGAGGTATTCACTTATTGTTTAAACAAGTCACTTGGCCGCACATGATAGCATGATAGCTCAACCGTCTAGTAGCTCATCACGTGGAAACTTATGGCAGCAAAAAAATGTAATCGAAATTGAAAAAGAAATGCACGCTGATTCTAAACGCGGAGGGGGGAAAAAAAATAACTCGCAGCAAGCGCCGCCCAGTCGCCTATGACGCCCTGGATATGATGCACGATGGCAACGTACGGTGCGAAAGAAGTTCAACACACACGCCAATACCCATGACGGTGACGTCAACCACGGTGCCTGTGCCAGGCTGGGTGCACTTTGAGGCTGCCACGTGAAGCGTCGAAGGCCTCGGCTGGGCAGGAGGGAGGTCTGGGGACAGACCCAGGTGCCATGGGGTTGGCTGACTGAGATGAGCGGGAGATGCGTACATGGTCACCAACACAAGCGCCTGACTTGATGCCATCTTTGCATCGTGACGTGAACCCTTGAAAAGTCATTCAAAAAAAAACCTGTCATCCTAAACCGACGAAGGCATTATTGCTGATGTCGATGGTGTCGATGATGATTGTTGCTGTTGATATGTTGCTGATGTCGATGACGATGAGTTGATGCGATGTTGATTGTGATGTGCAACGTTCACTCATGTTGAACTTCTTTCGCACGGTACGTAGCCGACCGTGCTAATCGGAGGTGCGGGGCGGGCGCGGAAGGACAATAAACTAAAGACAAAACCGAATCATAGGAGAGGGTTTTTTTCTGGGTTAGATCGCGTAAATATATGAATGTGTCGTTAAACCCGCCACCACCCGACACAGCCAACTAGTAAGGGTTGTCACGTAAACAGAACGTGGCCAATTCGTCACTTGTACAGCACTAGTGTGTAGTGTAGTGTATAGTAGTGTGTAGTGTACAGTGTAGTGTATAGTAGTGTATAGTGTAGTGTATAGTGTATAGTGTAGTGTATAGTGTAGTGTATAGTGTAGTGTATAGTGTAGTATACTAGTACAGCACACCGGTGTGTTGGAAAGCCAAGCCACAACATTTACAATCTGAGTACGACGTTTCGCCAGTAATTACAACCAGCTTCATCAGGCGACCGCCAGATTTGTGGAGAAGTCCACCTGTTTCGTTCCTTATATAATAACGTTCAGGAGGACTTGGACGCCGGGGTTGGAGGCACACTTATTTATTCCGTACAAGGCGCAATACAGACCGGGACATACAATACTGGAAGGGGTGTCGGCCCCTTCACCCGTCTAACTGGGGAGACACACTCTAGGCTACCCCTAGCCTACCTCTCGCTCCTCCACTATCGGGCTAGGGGAGGCTAGCTAGCCCAGCACTGGCCAACTGGGCTCACGGCGCCCGGAGTCCCCAGACCAGCTCTGACAAGAGCACCGCCTCTGGCTCTCGGGGCCACGCCACTGGCTCGATCCTGGTCGACCCTGACAAGGGCGGCGATCCAGGGGAGTCCAGGGCTCTATCTAGCAGATCTTCCTTCTTCACTGGTTAAGCTTCATACATTTTCCCTCGAGCCCTCCGGCTCACCCCCTTATATACCAGGGGGTGGGGCCCCGGGGGATCCCAGCTCCGAGTCAGCCCCCCAGGCTGCCCGGTGCGGACGTCGCTGTGAGCACCTCCCTGTGCACCGACATAGCCACGCCCATTGTGTTTGTTTACCGTCTGATACCATTGTATAACAGCCCCTCCGTAACACCCCTACACTTATACAGAGGCGTAGATGTGGTGACCACGCTTCTGGGCTCTTCTTGTGCAAAGTGGGGGGGGGGGGGGATTACTGAGGCAACGTACATTATGCATGCGCATTATGCGAGCCCTTTGAACTTGCCCTTCCTGTCTATTGTGTTTATTAAAAAAGCCCTACCAACTGTAATACCTATTGAAGTACGCTGCCCTTCATAGGCATGCATTTAATTGATGTCTTATTTGATGATTCGCTTTCACGCAGCATTAAGGCGGTAGCTATCTGAACGGTTAAAATTATTTTTATTTCTTTCAATGTCGATGGATTCTCTAATTAGTCTTGGCAAGTAGTCGCTAGTTTTGCACAGAACTTCAACTTTATCAAAATCAATTGAGTGTCCTTGTTGATGTTGTTGAATCGTGATGTTGATGATGTTGCTGTTGATTATGCTAATGATGATGACGATTGTGGTATTGATGATGATTTTGAAGTTGTCGTTGATTGTTTGCATAACAGGCAATGCACATTTACAAATTCAATTCCCATGGTTGGTTGTGCCACGAGATGTGTTTAGGTTTAGTCCCGGGTTGTACTTTGCGCGGAGGGGAATTATAATGCCTGAAAAAAAAGTCACGTTAACCTTTTCCCAAAAGGAAACGTTGAACAAAAATTATGTGTTTAAAATCGCAATGATGACTTTTGAAACCCAACCAAGTCAGGAAATTGTGAAATGAAAGATCTCATATTTCTACTGCTGTGTTACGACTGCACGGAGATACACACAGAGAGAGAGAGGCACGCTACAAGAGGGGAGACGGGGAGAAGGGGGGGGGACACACACGTGAGACACGGGGAGACACGGGGACACATTGGTGCTGTGTGAAGCTACTGCGTGGAGACACGGGGAGACACGGGGACACATTGGTGCTGTGTGAAGCTACTGCATGGAGACATGGGGAGACACGGGGAGACACGGGGACACATTGGTGCTGTGTGGAGCTACTGCGTGGAGACATGCAGAGTGGTAACAGCTGCAAAGTCATTGACAAGGAAAGGTACGGGGGAATTGACCACCGCCAAGAAGGGAATGAAACAATAGGCGACGTTTGAACAATGACCCTTCTTCATAACACAGAGAGGATAGGATAATACAATTTAACGCGTGTTGAACCCCCCCCTCACCATCCAACGCTGGCAATTGGTCAGGATAATAAGACGCGTTGTAGACTCCACTTGTGCACACACCACGGGTCTTGATAAGCATCACACACGAGAGTGACTGTGGTGGCCAACAACACGCCCGGCCGCCTTTGTCTCCCCAGTGGCGATGTTTACCACACACCGCACGAGGTTAACCTCGGCAAGGCCCAGGACCGGTTCAGATAAAATCTCACCGATGTTGGAATCGAACTCGGGTCGCCGGGTTCGGGGGGCAGTGCGTTCACCACTGACGCCACTGGCCCCCCACACATACCCACACATACATGCACACATACTCACATACACACACATACAGACACACATACTCACACATACACACACATACTCACATACCCACACATACACACACACACATACTCACATACCCACACATACACACACACACTCACATATCCACACATACAGACACACATACTCACATACACACATACAGACACACATACTCACATACACACATACAGACACACATACTCACATACACACATACAGACACACACACTCACATACCCACACATACAGACACACACATACATACATACAGACAGACACACACATACAGACACACACATACATACAGACAGACACACACATACAGACACACACATACACACATGCTCACATACACACACACATACAGACACACATACACACATACACACATACTCACATACACACACATACTCACATACACACACATAGCCACACATACCCACACATACACACACATACCCACACACACATACCCACACATACATATGCACACATACTCACATACACACACATACCCACATACACACACATACACACACATACCCACACACACATATCCACACACATACCCACACACACATACCCACACTCACATACCCACACTCACATACCCACACATACACACACATACTCACACACATACACATACTCACATACCCACGCATAGGCACACAGGACGCCACCCCTAACACGAGCCAGACCCCCATACTTCACCACTCACTCTCACCGTAACGCGTCGCCAATGGCCTTAACTCGAGATGTAAGGAGTCCAAATGTAAACTCTGCCTGGATAACAGCCAAACAGTATAACCCCGCCACGTACAAAAGGCAAAGATCCCCTGTGCAGCCTAAGCAGGCTTTTGGGGCAAGTGCTGATAGTGAGCACCTATGCCTGACCGATACGGCACACGAGTGGGTGGGTGGGTGGCCAGCACCGCGCCCGGCCGCCTTTGTCTCCCCAGTGGGGAGTGGACCTAGGGGAGGCCCAGGGCCCGTTACGATGATCGTCTCTGATGTTGGTGGCCGTGAGCGGGAATCGAACTCGGGTCGCCGGGTTCGTGGCGTGGCGTAGCGTAGCGCTAACCGCTGCACCACCGCTCCCCGCCCTGACACACACACCCACACACAGGTTATACACAGTAAACATACACATAATGCCAAACACACACACACACGATACGTAGCTGATATTCGTATTGCCAAATACACACACACACTATATATAGTGAATATACTAATCACGCCACATGCACGCACCCAAACACGCCACACCCACACAAAATGCACAGCAAATATACACATAATGCCGAACACACACACACTATAACTCAGTATATATACACTTCACACCACATGCACGCATACATGCACCACGTATGAACTCGTCTCTCCTACCTCACCTCAATCCACTCCCCTCCACGCACTCTCCTACCTCTCCCCTCACATCTCAATCTACTCCCCTCCACGCACTCTCCTGCCTCTCCCCTCTCATCTCACTCTCCTCCCCTACACGCACTCTCCTACCTCTCACCTCACTCTACTCCCCTCCACGCACTCTCCTACCTCTCCCCTCTCATCTCACTCCACTCCCCTCCACGCACTCTCCTGCCTCTCCCCTCTCATCTCACTCTACACCCCTACACGCACTCTCCTACCTCTCACCTCACTCTACTCCCCTCCACGCACTCTCCTACCTCTCCCCTCTCATCTCACTCCACTCCCCTCCACGCACTCTCCTACCTCTCATATCACTCTATTCCCCTCCACGCACTCTCCTACCTCTCCCCTCCCCTCTCATCTCATTCTACTCCCCTCCACGCACTCTCCTACCTCTCCCCTCCCCTCTCATCTCATTCTACTCCCCTCCACACACTCTCCTACCTCTCCCCTCATCTCACTCTACTCCCCTCCACGCACTCTCCTACCTCTCCCCTCTCATCTCACTCCACTCCCCTCCACGCACTCTCCTACCTCTCCCCTCCCCTCTCATCTCATTCTACTCCCCTCCACGCACTCTCCTACCTCTCCCCTCCCCTCTCATCTCATTCTACTCCCCTCCACACACTCTCCTACCTCTCCCCTCATCTCACTCTACTCCCCTCCACGCACTCTCCTACCTCTCCCCTCTCATCTCACTCCACTCCCCTCCACGCACTCTCCTACCTCTCCCCTCTCATCTCACTCTACACCCCTCCACGCACTCTCCTACCTCTCCCCTCTCATCTCACTCCACTCCCCTCCACGCACTCTCCTACATCTCCCCTCTCATCTCACTCCACTCCCCTCCACGCACTCTCCTACCTCTCCCCTCTCATCTCACTCCACTCCCATCCACGCACTCTCCTACCTCTCCCCTCTCATCTCACTCTACTCCCCTCCACGCACTCTCCTACCTCTCCCCTCTCATCTCATTCTACTCCCCTCCACGCACTCTCCTACCTCTCCCCTCTCATCTCACTCCACTCCCCTCCACGCACTCTCCTACATCTCCCCTCTCATCTCACTCCACTCCCCTCCACGCACTCTCCTACCTCTCCCCTCTCATCTCACTCCACTCCCATCCACGCACTCTCCTACCTCTCCCCTCTCATCTCACTCTACTCCCCTCCACACGCTCCTACCTCTCCCCTCTCATGTCACTCTACTCCCCTCCACACACTCACCTACCTCTCCCCTCGCATCTCACTCTACTCCCCTCCACACACTCACCTACCTCTCCCCTCTCATCTCACTCTACTCCCCTCCACACTCTCCTACCTCTCCCCTCTCATCTCACTCTACTCCCCTCCACACTCTCCTACCTCTTCCCTCTCATCTCACTCCACTCCCCTCCACACACTCTCCTACCTCTCCCCTCTCATCTCACTCTACTCCCCTCCACGCACTCTCCTACCTCTCCCCTCTCTTCTCACTCTACTCCCCTCCACGCACTCTCCTACCTCTCCCCTCTCATCTCACTCTACTTGCCGTTTGCGACTTTTGTTTTTGCTCAGCTCAAGCCTTCCGTAAATCACGTGACTCATGTGTGAGGCCACTCCCCCCCTCCCTCCCCATTCTGAGCCCCTCCCCTCTCCCCGCCCACTGTGAAAACAGACGCCGCTCCACCTCCATGCAGCAGCGTCAAAGCCCTTCCCTGATGGAGCCTCTCCCTCCTCGCTCTACTCATCTCTCCTCACGCCTTTGGCTCCTGATCCTCCGTCCATTTCCCATCCTTTCCGTCTCATTCCCCACGCCTTCTTCATCTGCTTCTTCTCTCTCTCTCTCCCGCTCCGTTCTCTTTGTCTATTACATCCTTGACTCGTAACCACGGCTACGCCGGCTCCTCGTATTTATTGTTAGGCCAAACTTTTCAGCCTCCCCCGTGACTCTGCGTCCTTCCACCATCGACCGTGATTTCCGCCTTGGTGTTATCAGGACGTTCTAGATTTGAAGCTTTCTTGATTGCAAGAATTCATATTCTTAGGTTTTTTCGGTAAAGTCACGTAGGTAAAAAATTAAAATTTATAAAAGTAAAATAAAAATCACGACGTTTCGGAGGCAACACAAGCTTCCGTCTTCAGGTGGAACCGTCACAGCACGATAGCTGTATCAAGAGAGAGAAATTCCAAGAAAACAGTCCTTGTATATATACTGGTTGAGGGTGGGAGGAGCCAAGGTAGGCCCTGAATATTATTTTTGTGAGGTTCGGTGCGGCTGAAGCACGCTGTTAGGAATGAGCCTTTGTTGTGTAAACTAGGTGCAGATTATGTAAAGGTGTAAATGGGACTGAGCCTTTTGTTATGTAGAGGTGGTGCGGCTGAAATCGCTGCCAGGAAATGAGTCTTTTATTAATTTAAATGTTTTACCTACGTGCTATCAGGACGGTTATCAACAAACGTTAATTCCGGTGAATATTTTTTTTCACATTTCCGTTCATGCCATTATTTCTCGAATTGATGCTAATATTTAAATATACAAAACACTTGACAATTGTCGCACACGAAATGACTTGAACACAAGCGTGTCACTTTGTCCGACTCCCCCCGTCACATGGGTCGCGGTTAATTTCTTCCAGCAGTTCTTTCTCACCGTAAATTGTTTTTGTCAAGACTTCATGGAACATTTAGGTGTGTTCCTCGGTTGTTAAAATAGCTCAGCGAGTTGACCGAATCCATTTACCACCCCCTGCCCCCCTCTCTCTCGGTCCACCAAGAATCGAGGCGTCAAGGCATTTGATGCAGCAGCAACAACAACAAACAAACAACAACAAAAAAACGCTCGCTAAAATGCAGCTCTTCGATGTGCGTGTCCACAGTGGGAACTAGACACATTGACACACACATGCAATATGTAGAAGCACGGAGACACAACTCCATAACGGAAGTTTTTTGGGTTAGATCGCGTAAATATATAAATGTGTCGTTAAACCCGCCACCACCCGACACAGCCAACTAGTAAGGGTTGTCACGTAAACAGAACGTGGCCAATTCGTCACTAGTACAGCACTCGTGTAGTGTGTAGTGTATAGTGTAGTGTATAGTGGTGTATGGTGTAGTGTTTTTAGTGTATAGTGTAGTATACTAGTACAGCACTAGTGTAGTGTGTAGTGTATAGTGGACAATGTAATGTATAGTGTAGTATACTAGTACAGCACTAACCAGTGTGTGTTGGAGAGCCAAGACACAACATTTACAATCTGAGTACGAAGTTTCGCCAGTAATTACAACCAGCTTCATCAGGCGACAGCCAGATTTGTGGAGAAGTCCACCTGTTTTGTTCCTTCTATAGAGGCGTAGATGTGGTGACCACGCTTCTGCGCTCTTGCACAATGTGGGGGCGATTACTAAGGCAACGTACATTATGCATGCGCATTATGCGAGCCCTTTGAACTTCTCCTTCCTGTCTATTGTGTTTATTAAAATAGCCCTACCAACGGTAATCCCTATTTAAATACACTGCCCTTTGTAGGCATGCATTTAAATAATGTCTTGTTTAATGATTCGCTTCCACGCAGCACTAAGGGGGTAGCTATCCGAACGGTGCCAACAAGGACACTCAATAGATTTTGAAGTTGAAGCTCTGTGCAAAACTAGCTGCCACTGGCCAAGGCTAATTAGATAACCTATCGAATTTGAAAAAAATAAAAAAAACTTAAACCGTTCAGATAGCTACCGCCTCACTCTACTCCCCTCCACGCACTATATGCGGTTGGTTCACTATATGCGGTTGGTTCACTATTTGGGGTTGGTTCGCTATATGCGGTTGGTTCACTATATGGGGTTGGTTCACTATATGCGGTTGGTTCACTATATGCGGTTGGTTCACTATATGCGGTTGGTTCACTATATGGGGTTGGTTCGCTATATGCGGTTGGTTCACTACATGGGGTTGGTTCACTACATGCGGTTGGTTCACTATATGGGGTTGGTTCGCTATATGCGGTTGGTTCACTATATGCGGTTGGTTCACTATATGCGGTTGGTTCACTACATGGTCCATGGACGCGTGGGTGGGTGGAGCCGTGGGGCCCTCGAGTGCCAAGAGACACGCCGATCGGCAGCAAGGAAGCGACGCAACGCCGCGTTCTACCTCCGACGGTCTGATTCGATGACAGCCTCACGGTGTTGTTCTCAGTGAGTATCACGGCCAGAGGAACGAGACGCTCTCACGCACACGCGCAGTGCAGATAGGTACACATCGCACACTCATAGAGGGCACACACACACATACAAATGTTGTATAAAGCCAGAAAACACACACACACAACAACAGCCACCATTCAGCACCAACTTGATGGTGGCCAAAGACAAAGATCCACCCCGTACGATGCCTTTTCACAGATAGCTGGGGCAAGTGCTGTTAGCGAGCACCTATTAAGGCCGGCACGGCACGCGCACACGAGGGAGGCGGGTGGCCAGCACCACGCCCGGCCGCCTTTGTCTCCCCAGTGGCGATGTGTTAACATCGCAGCGGGTACTCATTTGAGGCTGAGTCGACCCAGGACCGTTTCAGATAATCGTCCGCTGGTGTTGGCCGTGAGCGGGGAATCGAACTCGGGTCGCCGGGTTCATGGACACTCACACACACACACTACACACCGACACATACAGACACACACACACACACTACATACAGACACACACACACTACACACCGACACATACAGACACACACACACACACACTACATACAGACACACACACACTACACAACGACACATACAGACACACACACACACACACTACATACAGACACACACACACTACACACCGACACATACAGACACACACACACACACACTACATACAGACACACACACACTACACAACGACACATACAGACACACACACTCACTACACACACTACACATACAGACACACACACTACACACACTACATACAGACACACACACACTACACACATACAGACACACTCACACTACATACACACACACACTACACAGCGACACATACAGACGCACGCGCAGCCTATATATAGGCTCGCACAGATCAACCCGCACTGCCACAGATTGCCACAGTTGGCTACGTACGGCGCGAAAGAAGTTTCAAACAGGTTCAACATACAACCTGCGCATACACACAGCACAGTAGCATACGGGCGCACACAAAAAAGACAAAGATCCCCCGTATAGCCTTAACAGTCTGTTGGGGCAAGTGCTGTTAGCGAGCGCTTATGAAGGCTGGCACGGCACACGAGGGGGTGGGTTGCCAGCACCACGCCCGGCCGCCTTTGTCTCCCCAGTGGCGATGTTTACACACCGCACCGGGTACTCATTTGAGGCCGAGTCGACCTAGGGGAGACCCAGGACCGGTTCAAATAATAATCGTCACCGGTGTTGACCGTGAGCGGGAATCGAACCCGGGTTCGCCGGGTTCGTAGCGCTAACCGCTGCACCACCGCTCCCCACACACAAAGACACGCACGCGCACACACACGCGCACGGGCACGCGGGCACACACTATACATAGTCAATACACACATCACGCCAATGGCCTCTCAGGCATTTATAAATACAGTGCCTGCTATCATATACACTGGGATGTTTGTATACGACTGGCATATGGCCCTGTGACTAATCGTGGGCTCTGTGTATTCATTTCCAGCGCGTTCCGGCCAAGCGAAGGAGATACACAAGTCGCGCGTCTGAGACGCGGGGTGGTGGTATCCAATTAAGTGCGGCACTGCATGCACGCCCCGCCGAATTTCTAGAACCGTTCGACGAATCCAAAACGCTTTTTTGGGTGTGTGCCGCTGGACGGGAGGTGATGGGCGGCGGCGGGGGGGGGGCAGTTAATTGAGAGAGTACTGCAGCCGGTTACAATGCGAGTCGATTGATCGTCAGAGTCGTGACATCTCGACAGAGGCGCGCTCCTGCGGCCGTCTGGAACGTCCTCGCGTCCGTTAGTTGTAAGCCGCTGGGAGCTGTGATGCAATGTTTAATCGTCGTCGTCGTCATCTGGATTGACAAAAACTCATTTCTTGAGAACTTATTTTAGTGTTCAGTTCGCTGTCCCTCCCCTCGCACCTCCGATTAGCACGGTTGGCTACGAACGCTACAAAGACAAAGATCCCCCGTATAGCCTGCAACAGGCTGTTGGGGCAAGTGCTGTTAGCGAGTACCTATGAAGGCCGGCACGGCACACGAGGGGGTGGGTGGACCAACACCACGCCCGGCCGCATTTGTCTCCATTAGTGGCGATATTTACACACCGCACCAGCTACTCATTTGAGGCTGAGTTGACCTAGGGGAGGCCCAGGACCGATTCAGATAATCGTCACTGATTTTGGCCGTGAGCGGGAATCGAACTCGGGTCGCCAGGTTCGGAGCGCAGCGTAGCGCTGACCGCTACACACACAGACAGACAAACCCCAACAACTTCGAATCGACTTTTGAGGTCACGCTGAACTTTCAACCATTTGGCAAGCGGAACGATTCTACACTGGAACACTGTTGTGATTGTTTAATGCTTCGATGATTCCGCTTGGGCCCAACATTGTGCACTTATTTAAACACGTGGCGTTGCCACGGCGAGCAGAGAGGAGCTTTCCTGCGCATGGGTTCAAACCCTAACCTGGGTCAACTTAACTCCACTGTCATTTTCAAGTAATAAAAATAAAACGTAATAAAATATTTTATTATGTTTTATTTTTATTATTTCCCTTCTACGTGACTTTACCGAAAGAACCAAGAAGATGATTCCTGCAGTCACAAAAGCTTTAAATCGAAAATAAAAAAAACCCACTGTCATTGCCACGATCACCACCACCATCGAAATCATCGTCAGTGTGTGAGTGTATGCACGTACGTCAATGTGTACTGTGGACTCAAATTGAGTATCTGGTGTGGTGTGTAGACATCACCACTGGGGAGACAAAGGCGGCCGGGCGCGGTGTTGGGAACCCACCCCCTCGTGTGCCGTGCCGGCCTTTATAGGTGCTCGCTAACAGCACTTGTCCCAACGGTCTGGTCAGGCTATACAGGGATCTTTGTCTTCGTCTGTATATGAATGTGCATATTGGTGATGTGAGCATATATGCACGTGAGTGTGTCAACGATTACGGTTGGCGGTGCATCTGCCAGTGATCTCGGTAAGTCAACCCATGGCACCTGGGTCTGTCCCGTGACCTCCTGTCAAGCAGAGAGCCTTCGACACTTGAAGTGAAAGCCTTTTAAAAAATCTATATCGAAAACTCATTTCATTACAACCGCTTATTGTGTTTAGTTTGTTGTACTCCCCCCCCCACCCACTGGCACCTCGGGATTAGCGCGGCTGGGCAGGTACGGTGCGAATGAAGTTTCACCCAAACAAACGTACGGAGTGCACCTAGCCTGGCGCAAGCCTCGTGGCGACGTCACCGCCGCTCAGCGACGAATGGCGATTGTTGTTCGACCGTTGCGTAAGCATCAGAGCCGGGGAGACAAAGGCGGACGTGTGTTTATTTTTTTCTGGTCTCACCCCCCCCCCCCCCTTCGCATGCTACGTTGGCCCTTCATAAGAAGGTGCTCACCAAACAGCACTTGCCGCAGAAAGTCCGCGTCAATCTTCTTAGCCTGCGGTGCATCACGCTACCCCATGGGGAGGGGGGGGGTGCGAGATGCCCTTTGTGGACGGTGCAAAAGACACGGGCCGATATTTATTTGTTCGAAGGTAAAAATCATCGACAACGCAAATGAGGCGCGGGGGCATGTAAGTAACAACTTGCTTCGTCTCGTCAAAGCCGATGTATTTCTTAACATTCCACATGTTTTTTGTTTGTAACGACTGAGCACCAAAAGGGGTGGCAAGGCTGCAGTGAAGGGCTAAGAGCCACTGGCTTAGTAGAGGCTATACGGGGGATCTTTGTCTGTTTCGATTTAAAGCTTTCGTGACTGCAGGGATTCATCTTCTTGGTTCTTTCGGTAAAGTCACGTAGAAGGGAAGTAATAAAATAATAAAAACAAAACATAATAAAATAATTCTCACGACGTTTCGGCCACAACGCAAGCAGCCGTCCTCAGGTGAAGACCAGGTCTGTCTGTCGGGGAGACAGCGTCTGAATGAAACACCACCACGCTTGGAGCGTATATTTAAGCTGGGTTGGAAGGGGGGGAAGGGCGCCCCTTCTACGTGACTTTACCGAAAGAACCAAGAAGATGAATCTTTGTCTGTGTTTGTATAACCTTCTTCTCCGTTGTACGCTACGCAAAAAAACAACAACATCGTGGTTCTTGGTTTGGAAAGAGCGTTAAACCGTGACATTTCACATCGCTTTTCTCGTTACGCGTACGCACGAGTACAATTATATAAATACTATACACACACACTGTATGTATATATAGTACCATCATGAACTCTTACAAAATCACCGTCTCACATTACTCCCAAGTCACCGCGACTAACAGCCCTTTCATTCACCACTGGCTCGCACTGCCCATGAATTCACAATCTCAAAGACGAAACTGGACCACAGATATCACTAAGTGATTAATATCCATCAACGATCGATCCATATTCATCAGCGATCGATTGATATTCACCAACAATCGATTGAAATCCATCAACAATCGATTAATATTAATCGCCCATCGATTAATATTCAGAGTAATCGATTGCTATGCGGTTATTCCCCAGCCCACGGTAGAGTTTGAATGTAGTATGAATGTAGTTTGAATGTAAATTTCGATTTAAAGCTTTCGTGACTGCAGGGATTCATCTTCTTGGTTCTTTCGGTAAAGTCACGTAGAAGGGAAATAATAAAATAATAAAAATAATATTAATTATTATGTTATTTTATTATATTCTTTTATTATGTTTTATTTTTATTATTTTATTATTTCCCTTCTATGTGACTTTACTGAAAGAACCAAGAAGATGAATCCCTGCAGTAACGAAAGCTTTAAATCGAAATTTACATTCAAACTACAAATAATAAAAATAAAACATAATACTAAATAATAAGAATTATGATTATATGATTATATTATTTTATTATATTATTTTATTATGTTTTATTTTTATTATTTTAGTATTTCCCTTCTACGTGACTTCACCGTAAGAACCATGAAGATAGTTTGAATGTAGTATGCACGTTGAACTTCTTGCTGCACCGTGCGTAACCAAGCGTGCTAATGGAAGGTGCAGAAACAGGACAACTACCTCAACGCAAAAAGAGCGATTCGAAAGAAGTGAGTTTGTCAATCCAGATGATGATGATGATTATTTAAAAGTGCATCACAGCTCCCAGCGGCTTCCCGATATCGTCGAGGAAGAGCGTTCCAGACGGCCGCAGATGCAGCGCATCCGAAAGCGCCGCGCGACCACGCGGTGACCACCGCCTTTGATCGATGGCCGAGTCCAAAATCCGCCGCTGCTGCTGCTGCTGCTACGAGGATGATAACCGCCCGGAGTGTCGCGTGATGATGGTTTATGGCTCCTTGACGAAATCAGCCAGGCCTTGTGGTTCATTTGTGGCAAGACGCTTTGCGTGTGCGCAATGAGCGCGGTGGCGCGATGGTGCCATCGGGCCGAGTTTTAAATCCGGTGGGTGACCCCCCCCCTCCAGTTCGAGTCGGATTGCCTAACATCAGCCCTCTCACCAACCCCCCCAGTGACCAGCGTGGTGAAGTATGATCAAGTACATTCCACGGCCCACAAGGCAGTGTGGATGGATTCTAGATGTGAAGCTTCGTGACTGCAAGGATTCATACTCTTAGGTTTTTTTTCGGTAAAGTCACGTAGGTAATTTTTTTATTATTATAATTTTTTTCATTACTTTACCGAAAAAACCTAAGAGTATAGTGTGGATGGATGTCCGCGTGTGCACGTTCGGTTGCTTTGTGTTCACCCAGACATGACCCTTAACCCGGAGTGCGAGCCTGGTGACTGTGCTCAAGTGCTCCCATAAAACAAAAAAAGCCCCTTCCAATTGCTCGTCTATTTGCGTTGAGAGTCATTCTCGCTGCGCTCACATATCTCTACGAGTGCCCCAATTTGTCCGCATCTCGGGGCCTCGTTTGCTCGAGGCGATACGAAGCAGATGTCGCAAACGGGTTTTGATTCCTTACCCGTACCCGGCCGCACCAGGGTCGCAAATGGGTACCCGTACCCGTACCCGGCCGGGTACGGGTACCCGTTCCCTACCCGAAATGAGTGACAAACGGTTACTCACCAGTGACTCACGGCCTACCCGTACCCGTACCCCGCCGCACCAGGGTCGCAAACGGGTACCCGTACCTGTACGCGGCCGGGTACGGGTAGCCGGGTATCGGGTAGGGTACAGGTATCGGGTACCCGGTTGCGACCTTTGATACGAAGTCTTGAAGAGCCGTCGTCTGGTCCGCAAAGTCTCAGCTGAGCGTGGCGTCGGGCACTGCGAGCGTGACGCGCAAGTGCGCGGGGGGCAAGCGCCGTGAGCAAATTGAACCTCATGGCGGTACCCCGGGGTGCCATAGTAGCCTGGCTCCCGCACGATGTCCGCGATGCAGTCGTTTGTATTCTGTTGATGGTCGGCGAGGCGGCAATCGACTCGTCTTGACGAGCTGTACACTCACGATGCACCACCACGGTGCGTACCGTGAGCATTCGGGGTTTCGGCGCAATCGTCCTCGCTGCGTGTGGCACTGATTATGGATTGAGTGGTACCCCAGTCGCGGAGTTGAGTACACCCCTGGGGAAAAATAGTGTCCCAGAAATTAAACATTTAATTGCCTCGCTCATTTAGTATTATTTGGTATTCCCCAGGGTACCGCCACGAGGATCAAACGTGGGGATCCGCGGCGCGGCGCCACAGATCCCCGGCCACCCGAGTTCGATCCCCGCTCACGGCCAACGCCGATCACGACTGTCCGAACCGGTCCCGGGTTCCCCCCCTAGGTCGACATGGCCTCAAACGAGTAACCCCCGGTGCGGTGCGTAGTGAAACATCGCCGCTCAGGGAGACAAAGGCGGCCGGGGGGTGCTGCTGGCCACACGAACCGCGTCATGTGCAGTGCGGGCCTTCACAGGTGCTGCCCGCTCGCTGAAAGCAACTTGCACCAACAGTCTGTGGAGGCTCCAGTGGTGCTGGTGATGGGGGCATCTTTGAATTTTAGATTTGAAGCTTTCGTGACTGCAAAGATCCATATTCTTAGGGTTTTTTCGGTAAAGTCACGTAGGTAAAAAATGTAAAATTAATAAAAGTAAAATAAAAATAAAATAAAAATCACGACCTTTCGGAGGCAACACAAGCTTCCGTCTTTCAGGTGGAACAGTCACATCACGATAGCTGTATCAAGTGGGGGGGAGGGGGGGGCAGAGCTTTGTAACGTCATACTTTTATTAATTTTAATTTTTTACCTACGTGACTTTACCGAAAAATATTCTTAGGTTTTTTCGGTAAAGTCACGTAGGTTAAAAATTAAAATTAATAAAAGTCAAACATCGTGCTGTGACTGTTCCACCTGAAGACGGAAGCTTGTGTTGCCTCCGAAACGTCGTGATTTTTATTTTATTTTTATTTTACTTTTATTAATTTAAATGTTTTACCTACGTGACTTTACCGAAAAAACCTAAGAATATGAATCCTTGCAGTCACGAAAGCTTCAAATCTAGAATTTACCGAAAAAACTTAAGAATATCTTTGAATTTGAATTTGCAGCTCCGTAGCAGGGGCGGGGCTTAAGGGGGCGGTCTCTCCGGAGGCCCCGCCCTCCGCCCCGCCCCCACCAGAGACAATGAAAGTTGTGGTCAGAACGAGCCGTTGTCCGCCTTCCTAACAACAATGAAGTGTCCGCTCGTAGAGCCTTGCCCCGCAGGAAAGTCTGACAAGGGTTCATGGTGGGGGGGTGGGGGTGGGGGTGGTTGGGGGGGATCTTCGTCTGCACCGGGTTTGTCTGGGCTCATGTCGATGAGGTATCAAGGCCACCTGGGTTCAATGCCCGGCCACGGTTTGCACAAAATACCAAAAAGATTCCCCTTAGGGGCCGTCCATAAATGACGTCACGCGATTTTGGACGATTTTTGACCGCCCCCCCCCCTCGTCACACGGCGTCACAAAAAAGTCAGACCCCCCCCTCAAATATGACGTCACAAAGCTCTGCCCCCCCCCCCCCCCCAAAAAACTATATTTCCATTTTGGAAATAAAACATGCTTCAAATAGCTTTAAACTATTGTCATTGACGTGCGTATTGAATGTGGCGCTGCACTCTGATGTTGTAGGAGTGTTGTTATAACAATTAGTGTTGTTATAACAATTCTATATTTATTTAAAGTTGCGCATTTTGATGTGACGTCACATTTCTAAACTCCCCCCCTCGTCACACACCGTCACAAATGTCTGACCCCCTAGGTGCGTGACGTCATTTATGGACGACCCTTTACTCTATATCTACACGATGAACAAAGAACTCCCGTAACTCATTTGAACAAACTCCTGGGGGTAGTAGCAAGCGCTTGCCGTGGCGTGGGGAGCGGTGGCGCAGTGATTGCGTCCAAAAAGACCCCCGTGTAGCCTTAACAGACTGTAGGGGCAAGTGCTGTTAGCGAGCACCTATGAAGGTTGGAACGGCACACGAAGGGGTGGGTGGCCAGCACCACGCCCGACCGCCTTTGTCTCCCCAGTGGCGATGTTTACACACCGCACTTGGTACTCATTTCAGGTTGAGTCGACCTAAGGGAGGCCCAGGACGGGTTCAGATAATCGTCACTGATGTTGGCAGTGAGCGGGAATTGAACCCGGTTTATAGCGCAGCGCGCTAACCGCTACACCACCGCTCCCAACTAAGTACGTCCACACACATACACGCGCGCGCCCACCAATGCTTCCACCGATCCAGCCCATGCTTCATCTCACCACCCATCGTTTCATTCAGAGCGTCACCAGTCCTTCCCATCCTTTCCGCCCACTCATCGCTCCATCCACTCGCGAATCCATCCTGCTTTCTAACCACCCGCGATTTCATCCATCACATAATCGTTGCACCCCCCTACACACACACGCGCACGCGCGCGCGCTCCTATTCTTCCTTCTACCCACCACCCACACGCCAGCCCATCCCATCCCTGTCTCAATTCTTCCAACGATCCGCCCACCCACCCACGATCAAAGACAAGTCTGTAACGTGTGCAAGAAAACAAAGAATCACCACATTTGTCAATAGCACCGTGGTCTGAACAAGCGAGAGAGAAAAAAATAGGTGACGTTTCGGGCAATGACCCTAATTCACAGAGCATAGTGAGGCCATAGAGGTAGAATAATCCACGTGGCTTTGCTGTTCTGCGAAGAAGGACCATTGTCCGAAACTTCACATGCTACGTATTTTCTTAAGGCCAGTGTTATTGAGGAATGTGTCCAGTTTGTTATCACATGTATCTTTTACGTGTCGACTTATCCAAGATTAGGCACCACGAATTGACTAATACACATCACACCTGCATACTATAGGGCAGTCCTCTTCTTACGAACGGGCTACGTTCCCGAGACTTGTCCGTAAGACGATGTGTTCGTATCTCGGAACTCAATATCTAATTGTACTGCGTTATAAAATGGTCTTATGGCTCAACAAGAAAATGGAAGCGCTGTTAAACTCATAAACGAGAAGAAACTTTGTACTGTTCCTTGCAATAAAAACTCTTCTTGTAAAAAAAACATAAAATAAAGTAGCATGAAAAGAAAAAAAATCCGTTTTATTTTCACTCACCCCGAGTCCTTATTCTGGTTTGCTTGTCGCAAGTAATGTGATGAGTCCGAGTGGATGCTGGGACTCGTATATCTCGCGGAGGATCGCTCCGCCAAACAAAATAGTTCCGCGGTTCGTTTTGTAAGTACGACCGAACGTTTGCAAGTCGGATGGTTAAATATAATAACATTTTGGTGTGCTTCGTTCGTAAGTGCAGATGTTCGTATCTCGGGGACTGTATAGCTAACATTATGAAAACACAACTTCGAGCATAATTCAAGTTCAGCGTTGTGTGGATGAAGGCCTCCCCACACCCGTATCTATCTTGCGCGGGCGGGGGGGGGGGTGAAGGTTTAAGCTACCCTACCCCACCACGCTGATCAGCGCATGCTGGAGAAGAAGTGGTCTCGCGTGGGGTGTGGTGAGTCGGGCAAAGAGGAGGCCCAGGGACCAGTTCAGATATCACTTGCCACTGATGTTGGCCGTGGCCCCGAGAATAGAACTCAGGGTGGGGGGAGGGGGGGTCATAACGCAGTGTGCTGTGCCGGCCACTCTGCAAATTATAAAGAGCTATAATTACATCACAGTCACCATGAATTACAAGACACTCTACCGGAGGCTCCCAACTTACCCTAAACGAAACGACGGCAGCAGGGACCTTGCGCGCACGTGCGCTGCGGCCATTAACGGACTGTTTGGGGGCAAACCGTGCCGTTGGCGAGGGCCTTTCGACCAGAGGTCGCAACCGGGTACCCGATACCTGTACCCTACCCGATACCCGGCTACCCGTACCCGGCCGGGTACGGGTAGGCCGTGAGTCACTGGTGAGTCACCGTTTGTCACTCATTTCGGGTAGGGTACGGGTACGGGTAGGGAACAGGTACCCGTACGCAAACCTGATGCGGCCGGGTACGGGTAAGGAATCAAAACCCGTTTACGACCTCTGCTTTCGACGCCGGGACGGACGGTGGCACAGAACGGGTGTGGTTGGGGGGGTTCGGTTTGATCAAGAGGATCGCTACACATCGGCCGCCTTTATCTCCCCCAGTGCTGATGTTTATAAATACCCCACGAGGTGCTGCTGCCGCTGCTGCTGGTTTAAGGCTAAGCTGATATAGGGGAGCCCCCGGGAGATGGCAGGGTCATGTACGGCTATAATAGGGACACTCTTAGTTGCTGATGCTCATTATTTATACTTACACACTCACTAACAATTTGTCTTTTCGCGCGGTAGGATTATTTGTCGCGATTCAATCAAAACGATCGATTGCGAACCTTGAAAGGGGGAGTCCCCCACGTGATGCCATCTTTGGCTCAAATCCGTCACCAGAACACGCACGCACAGGAAGCCATCTCTCCGAGAGCCCTGTGCTCACGTAATGCCTCCTCTTTATCCTCTCTTCCTCCTTCCTTCCTTCTAAGAACCTCCCGGGAAGGCCCCTCCCCCCCTCAATCCCATCCCTTACTTCCTTTTTAATTTTTCGCGCCTTCCCCCCATTCGAACCCCCTGGCCAATCTCCGTGCTTCTTTGTCAAAACAGCTGTGCGAGCTCAAGTCTTTATCAATTAATTTCCTCAAGGCATCTTTGCATCACCTACCCCTTCCTGGAGAGTCAGCTGTCCTCAGCTAACCAAGGACATGACCCCGAAGAGAGAGAGAGATTGCAGAACAAATGTGTACTTTCCGATCTAACCTTAAAGGAAACCGTTCTAGAATCAAAGAATAATGACAGCAGAATCATGTCTGAGATCAGCAGCCATGTTCAGAGACAATGATGTCATGCAATACAATAACGTCATGTCCCCCGTGACTTCCCTAGAACAAACGGAGAAGAGAAAGACAGGACATGGCACAGCTAGGAAATGAAAAAAGAACTAAAAGTGAGAATTGCACAAGAAAAGAAAAGTATGCGTATCTCATGGACAATGCGACTTTCCCTAGATTCTGTAGATGAGAAAGAATTGAAAGTAAGAAAGAAAAAAAATTAACTCCTCTGGCTTTTCGACACAGTGCCACCTTTGACACAACATTTCGGAGGGGAGCTCGCAAGAACAAAAAGGTGAGATTCCCGTGAAAGTCACCGTGCATCCAGGAGAGCCACAACCGGTCCAGCAGAGTCTGAAGTACAATTCGTGGTTCCGGGGAGGTCAGCAACGGCTTAGTCACAGTCGTCCCCTGCAAGAAGACCGGGCTTAGCTGAAACCCAACAGGTGAGTGGATGGGTGTGAAGCGAATTGCACCCCCAATTCCGGCAGGCTTTAATGACATCGTAGGTGCAGGTGATGATGGATGAAAAGATGCCTGGGCTGTGGACATTCGCTTGCAGGAGACAAGTATGTGAACGTGCCAACAACGGCGGCGATCTCACCAGATATGAACACATTGTGGCCTAAGGGCCTGGATGACCTTCGACAGGACCCTGGAAAGGCCTATGCAATTTGTCGGACATGCCGACTGGCGCCCTGCGGGCGGTGCAGCCATGCCAGATCGCCGGCCTTCTAACGTGTGCCCGTGAGGGCATTTGCTCAAATCCATGAATTCATGGCCATAGGTCACAGCAGAGGTTGGCTCTAGCTGCCTCCCTGTACCTCTGTAAAGTACAGCCGACACAAGATTACAGAGGGTTCGTCTTTTAATCCTTTTCTCCCATCCACACCTGTCCCCAGCCGTCCCAATCTCGTTCCCGCCAAAGGCCCCTTCTTCCCGCCCGTTCTCCCGTTATATCTCCTCGATTACCCCTCCCACTAACCCTCCTATTGGTGGGAATCCTTCCCCTGACACCCCTACACCTCTTTCAAGGTAGTCAATGTGTGCGCCCACGCAGGTGGGTGTGCCTTGACCGGCCGATTCTCAATCGGAGGTGCCGACTTTTGGCCATACCCAAGGAAGATTTGGGGGGTAAAATGCCGTGGTGGCGTGCGGAGCCAGCCGATGATCCTCGAGAACTACAGGAAATGTCCAGGACCTCGTCGGTTCGCTTCTCACTGACCACGCGGCATAACGTGGATAAAAAGGTCCGATTCAATCTTTCAACCGTTCCCGTCCATTTGCGGGTGTCAGGGTGAAGTGCACGACTTCTTGGGAAGGAAAAAAAAGTTTCTACCCTGGTCGGTCAGCAAGTGCTCAGGAAGATCCCTTGTCCATCACATGCCCACATACCCATGAGGCCTCAGTGATCGATTGCGCTATTTGGTCTGGAAGGGGCAATACCATCGGCGAAATGGGTCATGTATTTGGCCCTCAACCAGCAAGAAGAAATTTCGCCAAGGGGTCGTGGTAAAGGGCCAGAGGATGTCTAGGGCCACAATCTCATTTACCTTCAATACAGTAATGGTCTGTAAGGGGACATTGGAAGTGTAAGGCGGTGTGGCTTGTGACGTGTGCAATCCGTACACATTGCTACCCGTCATTGGATGTCCAATGAGGGGCTCAACACGGTCGTCTAGACGTATGAGACATGTGTCCTGCTGCAGATCCAGCTAATACAAGCTCCATAAATCTCTGGAACGCTGCCGGTGCCGTCTGCAACCCCATTGGCATGCAGTTGGACTGAAACAGCCCCTGAGGTGTTCTAAAAGCCATTTTATGTTCCAAATTAGAGTCGAGGGGAAGCTGAAAAAACTGGGATGAAAGGTCCAGGGCACTGAAAAATGTGGCCCCTGCCAACACCTCTAAGGAATATCCATATGTGGCAAGGTTTATGCATTCGCCAATGTCAGTTGTTGGAAATCCACACGAAAAAAAACGCTACGAGCTGTCAGATTATTTTCTAACGAGGACCACCGGGGTCCCCCATGGACGGAGAAATAATATCTGCTCGCAACAGCTCCTGCACCGCCCGATGCATGCGATTCACTTCGGTGGGGCTCCTAGATAATTCTATCATGGCAGCCACCTTCTCCCCCTCCCCCCATCGTGGCTGCTGTCATCACCTGAACTTCTCTGCCTGCAAGGGTCGGCTCTTGGGATCTCTCGATTTCTCCACGGCTCCTGATGGCCCTGCCGGTGGCTGCTACCTACCACTTGGCCCACCACCCGAGCCGGTCCCTCTACTGCTTCGTGTGTGCGTGCGTACCTTGCAAATACTAGCGGCCGTTGCGCTACTAATGAGTCTAGTGCAATCTCATCCAGATGTGAGAAGGTGCCTGGCGCAAACACCATCAATGCACTGTGGAATGCAAGAGCTGATAAGTTGACTTGCAGGATGGGCCTCTTTCCCCCGGTACGGCCCAAAAAAATCGGCAGTGCTTCATTGTTGAAAGCAAGTTGGCCGCGTCCCTTTACAGCCTCCTCTTCCGACCAGTCTGAGGCTCTGTATGCTGCCTCGAATCCAGTCTCCATTTGCAGTCACACATTTTGTGTATAGGTTCGAGTCGCTGAGGCTGTCTGGAAAAAATATCCTCTCCCACAGCTCCGGGGCGGTCGAAGACGTCTCTCTTTCCGTTTACATCTCCTGTTGCTGCCGGCCTGCCGACAGACGTTGATGCAGAAGCCGCGGCGTCTTCTCGCTGGGGTAGCGGTGACGGGGGCAGATCCTGGGCAGCAGTGACAGGGTGTTTGAAATCCGCGGCGGGCGCTGGTGGCATAAAAGTGGCGGCATGAGCGGCCGCTCCCAGGTGGTTTCGATCATATGTGTATGGCAGTGGCTGCAGCATTGGCGGCTGTGTGGGGCCGACTGCGGCAGCTTGCTCGAGGTCCGTGGAGATGGCGACAACGTAGGCATGAGCGGTGGCGGCGACCCATCAGCCGGACGTGGCAGGGGCGGCTGAAATTGCCCCCTGGGGGTTTTCTTTTTCCCTAAACCAGCTGCTGCAGGTGTGACTTCCTCCACAAGCCAGTCCATAATTTCTTCCAGCGGAGGTCGACCACCATGACTGGGGCCTGGGGTCGCTGGGGCTGGCTCTTGATACCGAGGTCCCAGGAGCATGCCAGGGAGGAGTGGGGGAGTCTGGCCCCTCCATTCTGTTTCTCTCCTCATTCTCCCAGGCATCCGTGGACTCTCTTTGGCGGGGAGTTTTGTCAGGTGGGACGAGACGTGATCCCACCGCTGCCACCAGGTGAAAGGAGGTCCACACATGAGGCAACCTTTAGCTAAGGGCTTTATTCAATTCCCTCATCAGAAGACGCACACAGTCATAGGAAGCCATCTCTTCAAGAGCTCCACGCTCATGTCATTCCTCCTCTTTATCCTCTCTTCCCCATTCTTCCGAAGACCCTTCTGGAAGCTTCCTTCCAAACCCCGCATTCTCCTTCTCATCCCCAATTCCGTCTCTTGCTCTCTCCCCCGCCTTTAACCGACCGAGATTGATTTATTCCTTCCCGCCTTTTCCCCCATTTAAAACCCCTTGGCCAATCCCTTGATTCTTTACCAAAACAGCGGTGGTAGCTCAACCTGTTATTGACAGATGTAACCCTTACGATTGTGTAATGTGAGGTTACACCTGGATGATAATGATGGGCTCTGCCGGCCTCAGCCCACAACCAATGGGGAGTCGAGCCAGGGGCGTGGCCCTGATGTAATGTGAAGGCTACACCTGGAGGATGATTGGCTCTGCCGGCCTCAGCTCACAACCAATGGGGAGTCGAGCCAGGGGCGTGGCCCTGATGTAATGTGAAGGCTACGCCTGGAGGATGATGATTGGCTCTGCTGGCTCCAGCCCGCAACCAATGGGGAGTCGAGTTAGGGGCGTGGCCCTGGAGCTGTACAGTGGCTTCTGGAAAGTTCCAGGGATGTGGCTGAGGGTTGGCTGCGGGGCATCACGTGGGCCAGGGATTAAAAGGGGCGGAGAAGGACAGCACGTGGTCAGAGTGTGGAGGAAAGAAGGTGGAAGCCAGGCTGGTGCCGTGGTCCGGAGCCTGCCACGTGGCGGGCCGCGGCAGTCTCTTTCTCTCCCTCTCTCCCTCTCTCTCCCTCTCACGCTGTCTGCCAACAGCGTGAAGGAACCATAGAGTAGAGGAACGGAAGTAGTGAGAGCTGTGGACGAAACTTAATAAAGAATTCTGAATTCCCGACGTTGTCTCAACGGGGTTTATTACAATTGTAAGACTGCGGTGAGCATGGCGGCTTGAGAGTGGTTGCGTGATGGCATTCGTGAGATCAACCATCACGGGGGGCCCCCCAAAGCGCGGGGCTCGGGGCTATGGCCCCAATTCCCCTCGTACCCTAGGGGATCGCTCTGTCCTTAACGCACGGTGATGCGTGATGGTATTCATGAGATCAACCAATCTCACGGACGGTTGATCTCAGTGGGGCGCAGTGGCCGTTACGAATTCGGCAGAACTGAGTTGGATTCCCATGTCATGAGTCACATACATTGGTGGCGAGTAATATATCTCAAGTGGGTCAAAAGCATCCCGTTTTGTCGATTCAGCCTTAAATGAGTATGCAGTGTTCTGTTGTTGACTAACATCAGCATTGGGAAGACAAAGGCGGCCGGGCGTAATACTGCCCACACCATCGTTCAACTTTGTGCACTCCGCTGGCTTCCGTAGGTGATTGCCAACGGAATCAGAATATGTATTTATACTGGAGGAATCCGATGACATATAAAGCTCTTTTGGCCAGTCTGTAAAGGCCTGTACTGTTATGTGCATGACCCATACACCCAGTCTGTGTGTTTGTGGTTAGCTCATTGCACCTGAGGTCTGTCCCATGACCTCCTGCCAGCGAACCTTCGACACTTCACGTGGCCTTGAAGCAGACCTAGCCTGGCACGAGTGTGTCTGCCTCTATGTGTATCTGTATGTGTTCTTGTGTGTGTGTGTGTACGCGAGTTTGTGTTTCTATGGGGAATGGTAGTGTGGTGGTTAGCACTCTGCACTCCGAACCCGGCGACCCAAGTTCGATTCCCGCTCGTGGCCAACACCAGTGATGATTATATCTGAACCGGTGCTGGGCCTCCAATAGGTCGACACAGCCTCAAATGAGTACCTGCGATCTGTAAACATCGCCACTCGGGAGACAAAGACGTTCGGGCGTGGTGCTGGCCACCCACCTCTCTCACCTGCCGTGCCGGCCTTCATAGGTGCTCTCTAACAGCACTTGACCCTCATGGCAGTACCCCGGGGTACCAAATAATACTAAATGGCCGAGGCAATTAAAATGTTATTTCTGGGACACTATTTTTCGCAGGGGTGTACTTAACTCCGCGACTGGGGTACCAATCAATCCTAAATCGGTGCCACACTCCGCGATGTCGAAACGCAGCGAGGACCATTGCGCCGAAACCCTGAACGCTCGCGGTACGCACCGTGGTGGTGCATCGTGAGTGCACAGCTCGTCGAGATGAGTCGATTGCCGCATCGTCGACCATCAACAGACTAAGAACGACTGCATCACGGACATTGTGCGAGAGCCGGGGTACTGTGGTACCCCGGGGTAACGCCATAAGGTTCACTTGTCCCAACAGTCTGTTAAGGCTATACGGGGGATCTTTGTCTGCGTGTGTTTGTGTGTCTGTGTATGTCAATGTGTGTGTCTGTGTATGTCAATGTGTGTGTCTGCGCGTGTTGATATATACAAATTGACGACGCACACACTTTTCTCTGTACACATTCTGCACGTCTGCACATTACAGAACTTATGTATGGCATGCATCATCTAACACCCATTTAATAAGTGTATGTGCGCGTGTGTCTGTGCGTGTGTGGAGCGGTGGCGCAGCGGTTAGCGCGCTGCGCTACAAACCCGGCGACACGAGTTTGATTCCCGCTTACGGCCAACACCAGTGATGATTATTTGAACCGGTCCTGGGCCTCCCTTAGGTCGACCCAGCCTCAAATGAGTACTTGGTGCAGTGCGTAAAAACATCGCCACTTGGAAGACAAAGGCGACCGGGCGTGGTGCTGGCCACCCACCCCCTCGTGTGCCGTGCCGGCCTTCATAGGTGCTCGCTAACAGTCTATTAAGGCTATACGGGGGTTCTTTGTCTGTGCGTATGTATTAAATGCACACTACGCAGTCCGTGAGCTTGTAACCACCAACACGCTGTTCTGGCATCAGCGCATCCACACAACATCACGGGTGCGTGAATTTCAATCTGTGAAACTACTGGACATCTGTGAAAAAGAGCTTCATAGCTCATCGGATTCCTCCAGAATGAATACACATTCTGAGTCGGAGCCTTGATAGATGCCCTGGTACGGTCAAGGGATGGCTCCTTATTGGTCAACTATGTTAGGTGTGCTGATGATCCGGTAATTGCTGCACCTGGCACATACCGCTTAGAGAAGGGGCTTTAACATCAGCCCCACAAAAGCTAAGCACCTGCCTGGGAATGCCATCACATTCTGCACCCTCTCAACTCTCCATGAGTGATGGGGCAGTTGTGGATAGAGTGGAGAAGTTTCCGTGCCTGGGAGGTGCGCTTTTGACCGGCTCCGGTCTGGCAGCGGATGTCTCACTCCGAATCAGACGAGCGTCATTATCTTTTCATCAGCTGCGCAACGATGGGTGGAAGCTAACCTGGCATGTCGCTCCACACGAAGCTTTTGGGTGCCACCGTTATGACCTCCCTTCTCTATGCTCGCGAAACGTGGACATCTTCGCCGATTTGAAACATTCAGATTGGCCTGCCTAGGATCTATCTTGGGTTTAACAAGGCTGCAATTATAGTGTGAGGAGTTCACAGATCCTTGAAAGATCTGGACACAGTCCCATCGGTGAGCTCCTCCGGCAGGCGAGGCTGCGTTGGCTGGGTCATGGCGCCCGCATGCCCAGCCACCGCATGCCAGCACTAAACGGGTACGACACGGGCTAGAGAAGAGTTAGGGTGATTTGATACTAACGGTGTCAGGATCGGCCTCTGTGCAGGAGGCTCGTGAAGGACGCTGCTACTGGGCAGTTGGAGACAGTCGCCCTCCAGCAATAATGGAGGGCAGAGGAGCGACGCTCACAACAACGAGCGGAGGAGCGCCGGGCGGTTAAAACGCAGCAAAAGTTGGCACAGTGGGGCGACACACTTAGTGCATCTGCCAGCCATCTCAGTCACCCCATCGTACCTCTGGATCTAGAGAGCCTTGGGCACTTCACTTGTTCTCAAAGTGCACCTAGCCTGGCACGTCACCGCCACTTAGTGGCGAACGCCGGATGCTTGCTTGCCTTTGCGTGCACGCGGGCGCACATCGCATTTTGCTTTAAGCGCCGAACATCAATGTGTCTGTGTCGGGTATCGTGTCACAGGCGTGTGCTATTTGTACGCTTCAAATGTGCGCGGGTGGTGTGTATGTGTCCCTGTATGCGCTTGTCAAGTAAGACAAAGGCGTCCGGGCGTGGTGCCGGCCACCCACCCACCCCTTTCGCGTGCTGTGCCCTGCCTTCATGGCTACTCGCTTAGCAGCACTTTGCCCCAAAAGTCCGCAACGGCTACACGGGGGACCTTTGTCTTGTCCATCTTGCGCACCCAGGTTCGATTACCGCTCACGGCAAAAAAAAACACCCCCAGTGACGATTATCTGAACCGGTGCTGGGCCTCCCCTAGGTCTACTCGGCCTCAAATGAGTACCTGGGTGCGGCGCGTAAACATCGCCACCGGGGAGACAAAGGCGGCCGAGCGTGGTGCTGGCCACCCACCCCCTCGTGTGCCGTTCCGGCCTTCATAGGTGCGACTCGCTAACAGAACTTTCCCCTACAGTCTGTTAAGGGTTTTTGTATCGTGACAATCTACGCATGATTTGTATGTATGCATACACATATAACAGTATATAGTTGAATACACAAGTGTGTGTGTGTACACTCTCACTGTGTGTGTGTGTGTCCGTGTTTGTATCAGTGGTTGTCTGTGTGTGTCTGTGTTTGTATCAGTGGTTGTGTGTGTGTTTGTATCAGTATGTGTGTCTGTGTTTGTATCAGTGTGTGTGTGTCTGTGTGTGTATCAGTGTGTGTGTGTCCGTGTTTGTATCAGTGTGTGTGTGTCCGTGTTTGTATCAGCGTGTGTGTCTGTGTTTGTATCAGTGTGTGTGTGTGTCCGTGTTTGTATCAGTATGTGTGTGTGTGTTTGTATCAGTGTGTGTGTGTGTTTGTATCAGTGTGTATGTGTCTGTGTTTGTATGAGTGTGTGTGTGTCCGTGTTTGTATCAGTGGTTGTGTGTGTGTTTGTATAAATGGTTGTGTGTGTGTGTCTGTGTTGGTATCAGTGGTTGTGTGTGTTTGTGTGTGTATCAGTGGTTGTGTGTCTGTGTTGGTATCAGTGGTTGTGTGTGTGTGTCTGTGTGTGTATCAGTGGTTGTGTGTCTGTGTGTCTGTGTGTGTATCAGTGGTTGTGTGTGTGTGTGTACGTGTTGGTATCAGTGGTTGTGTGTCTGTGTTGGTATCAGTGGTTGTGTGTGTTTGTGTGTGTATCAGTGGTTGTATGTGTGTGTACGTGTTGGTATCAGTGGTTGTGTGTGTGTGTCTGTGTGTGTATCAGTGGTTGTGTGTGTGCGTCTGTGTTGGTATCAGTGGTTGTGTGTGTGTGTGTCTGTGTGGGTATCAGTGGTTGTGCGTGTGTGTCTGTGTGTGTATCAGTGGTTGTGTGTGTGTGTCTGTGTGTGTATCAGTGGTTGTGTGTGTGTGTGTCTGTGTGTGTATCAGTGGTTGTGTGTGTGTGTGTCTGTGTGTGTATCAGTGGTTGTGTGTGTGTGTCTGTGTGTGTATCAGTGGTTGTGTGTGTGTGTACGTGTTGGTATCAGAGGTTGTGTGTGTGTGTCTGTGTGTGTATCAGTGGTTGTGTGTGTGTGTGTCTGTGTGTGTATCAGTGGTTGTGTGTGTGTGTGTACGTGTTGGTATCAGTGGTTGTGTGTGTGTGTGTCTGTGTGTGTGTGGACTGGGCTCTGGGTTGTTCTTCGTGCTTTCGGAGTCCCTGACCCTCTGCTCACGATCATTAAGGACCTTCATGATGGTGAGCGGGCCCGGGTAAAACTACGTGGCCGGGAGTCGGAGCCTTTCCCTGTACACCTTGGGGTGCGACAGGGATGTCCTCTGGCTCCCACATTATTTAACATCTATTTCGACTGCGTAGTTCGTGAAGCCTTCAATAGCTGTACCGGGGGAATTACCATTTGGTACAGATATAATGGGAGGCTGATCGACGCCCGGGTGCGATCAAGGGATGGCTCCCTATTGGTCAACCACGTTATGTATGCCGATGATTTGGTAATAGCTGCTCATTCAGAAGAGGAGTTGGAGACGCTGCTGCTGAGGCTGGAGTGTGCCACTAAGAGGTGGGGCCTTACCATCAGCCCCACCAAAACTAAGCACCTGCCTGGGTATTTTGTACCATCGGGCACTCCGCCCCCACAACTCCCAATCGGTGATGGGGCAGTTGTGGAGAGAGTAGAGAGTTTCCCATACCTGGGCAGTGTGCTCATGACCAGCTCCAGTTTATCAGCAGAGGTCTCACTCCGAATCAGTCGAGCGGCAATATCTTTTCATCGGTTGCGTAACGCTGTGTGGAAGCTACCTGGTCTGTCGCTCCGCACGAAGCTTCAGGTCTTCTCGGCCACGGTCATTCCCTCCCTTCTCTACGCTTGCGAAACGTGGACCCCCCTAGTGGAGCATCTTCGCCGGTTGGAAACATTTAGGCTGGCCTGCCTACGATCCATCCTGGGTTTGACCAGGCTGTATTGTGTGAGGAGCTCACAAGTCCTTGAAAGATCTGGGCAAAGTCCCATCAGTGAGCTCCTCCGGCAGGCAAGGCTGCGTTGGCTGGGTCATGTAGCCCGCATGCCCAGCCACCGCATGCCTAAACAGCTTTTGTTCGGCCGGATCGAGGGGGCTAAACGGGCGCGGCACGGGCTAGAGAAGAGATGGAGTGATGTGGTACAGGAGGACGTGGAGCTGAGTGGACTTGCCGATGACTGGTACCAGCGGTGTCAAGATCGGCCTCAGTGGAGGAGGCTCGTGAAGGACGCTACTGGGCAGTTGGAGGCAGTCGCCCTCCAACAACAACGGAGGGCGGAGGAGCGACGCTCACAACAACGAGCGGAGCGCCGGGTGGCTAAAGCACAGCAAGTTGGCACAGTAGGGGGCACAGGTGGTGCATCAGCCAGTCATCTCGGTCATCTCGGTCAGTCGACCCGTGGCACCTGGGTCTGCCCCGTGACCTCCTGCCAGCGGGCGTTCGACACTTCACGTGGCCTCAAGGTGCACATGGCCTGGCACAAGCGTCGTGGTGACGTCACCGCCACTTAGTGGCGAATGGCGGTTGTTGTTGTTGTTGTATCAGTGGTTGTGTGTGTCTGTGTGTGTGTGTATCAGTGGTTGTGTGTGTGTGTGTCTGTGTGTGTATCAGTGGTTGTGTGTCTGTGTGTCTGTGTGTGTATCAGTGGTTGTGTGTGTGTGTGTCTGTGTGTGTATCAGTGGTTGTGTGTGTGTGTACGTGTTGGTATCAGAGGTTGTGTGTGTGTGTGTCTGTGTGTGTGTATCAGAGGTTGTGTGTGTGCGTCTGTGTTGACGTATTTTGGAAGTGTGTGTCAGCATTTGGGTGTATCAGTGTCCATTAGTGACTGTCAGTGTGTATGTTGGTGTGCGTGTGTCAGTGTGTATGTTGGTGTGCGTGTGTCAGTGTGTATGTTGGTGTGCGTGTGTCAGTGTGTATGTTGGTGTGCGTGTGTCAGTGTGTATGTTGGTGTGCGTGTGTCAGTGTGTATGTTGGTGTGCGTGTGTCAGTGTGTATGTTGGTGTGCGTGTGTCAGTGTGTGTGTGGGCCCCTGACAATTATCTGAACCGGTCCTGGGCCTCCCCTAGGTCGACTCAACCTCAATTGAGTACCTAGTACGATGTGTAAACACATTGCTACAAGAGAGACAAAGGCGGCCGGGTATGGTGCAGGCCACCCACCCCCTCGTGTGCCGTGCCGGCCTTAATAGCCGCTCCGCTAACAGCACTTGCCCCAACAGTCTGTTTAGGCTACACGGGGGGTCTTTGTCTGTGTCTGTGTCCCATTGTCTGAGAATGAGTGTCTGTGCGTGTGTCTGCGCGCGTGTGTTTAAGTACGTACGTGTGTATTCGCGTCTGTGTATGTATGCTGAACTTCTTTCGCTCCGTACGTAGCCAAGTGTCTTTAACAATGCGTGTGTGTGTGTGCTTTTTAGGGCGTGCCAATGTCAAACCGTGTCAGACTGTGCCAGTGTCTGTACAAATGTGTGTGTGTCAGTGTCCCTGTTCCACCGGTGTGTCTGCATGTTGGTGTGTGTGTGTCAGTGTGCCAGTGTGTCTGCCAGAGTCAATTCGCATGTACCAGTGTTGGTCAGTTTATGTCATTGTTCGTGTGTCAGTGCGTCTCTGTGTGTGTGTGTCATTGTGCCAGTATCTGTACCAGTGTGTATGTGTGTCAGTGTCAGCGAGTGTGTGTCTGTGTGTCAGTGTGTCAGTGTGTCTGTGTCTGTGTGTCAGTGTGTCTGTGTGTCAGCGAGTGTGTGTCAGTGTGTCTGTGTCTGTGTGTCAGCGAGTGTGTGTCAGTTTGTCTGTGTCTGTGTGTCAGCGAGTGTGTGTCTGTGTGTCAGTGTGTCAGTGTGTCTGTGTGTCAGCGAGTGTGTGTCAGTGTGTCTGTGTGTCAGTGTGTCTGTGTGTCAGTGTGTGTGTGCCAGTGTCAGCGAGTGTGTGTCTGTGTGTCAGTGTGTCAGTGTGTCTGTGTGCCAGTGTCAGCGAGTGTGTGTCAGTGTGTCTGTGTGTTAGTGTGTCTGTGTGTCAGTGTGTCAGTGTGTCAGTGTCTGTGTGTCTGTGTCTCAGTGTGTCAGTGTCAGCGAGTGTGTGTCAGTGTATCAGTGTCTGTGTGTCAGCGAGTGTGTGTCAGTGTGTCTGTGTGTCAGTGTGTGTGTCAGTGTGTCTGTGTGTCAGTGTCAGCGAGTGTGTGTCAGTGTGTCTGTGTGTCAGTGTCAGCGAGTGTGTGTCAGTGTGTCTGTGTGTCAGTGTGTGTGTCAGTGTGTCTGTGTGTCAGTGTCACTGAGTGTGTGTCAGTGTGTATGTGTCTGTGTGTCAGTGTCAGCGAGTGTGTGTCAGTGTGTCTGTGCCTGTGTGTCAGTGTCAGGGAGTGTGTGTCTGTGTCAGTGTGTCTGTGTCTGTGTGTCAGTGTCAGCGAGTGTGTGTCAGTTTATCAGTGTCTGTGTGTCAGCGAGTGTGATACAGTGTGTCTGTGTGTCAGTGTGTGTGTCAGTGTGTCTGTGTGTCAGTGTCACTGAGTGTGTGTCAGTGTGTATGTGTCTGTGTGTCAGTGTCAGCGAGTGTGTGTCAGTGTGTCTGTGTCTGTGTTTCAGTGTCAGGGAGTGTGTGTCAGTGTGTCTGTGTCTGTGTGTCAGTGTCAGGGAGTGTGTGTCTGTGTGTCTGTGTGCCAGTGTGTCTGTGTGTCTGTGTGTCAGTGTCAGCGAGTGTGTGTCTGTGTGTCAGTGTGTCTGTGTGTCAGTGTCAGGGAGTGTGTGTCTGTGTGTCTGTGTGTCTGTGTGTCAGTGTCAGCGAGTGTGTGTCTGTGTGTCAGTGTGTCTGTGTGTCAGTGTCAGGGAGTGTGTGTCTGTGTGTCAGTGTCACTGAGTGCGTGCCAGTTTATGGATGTAGAACTTATTTCGTACCGTGCGTAGCCCAACCGCGCTAATAGGAGGTGCGACACGCAGACGACCGCGTCTGTGTTCCTGCAAGTGTCACAGAGTGTGTGCCAGTGTGTGTGTGTGCCAGTGTGTGTGTGTGTGTGCCTGCAATTGTCACAGAGCGTGTGCCAGCGTGCCAGTGTGTGTGTGTGTGCCAGTGTGTGTGTGCCAGTGTGTGTGTGTGCCAGTCTCACAGTGTGTGTGTGTGTGTGCCAGTGTGTGTGTGCGCCAGTCTCACAGAGTGTGTGCCAGTGTGTGTGTGTGTGCCTGCAAGTGTCACAGAGCGTGTGCCAGCGTGCCAGTGTGTGTGTGTGTGCCAGTCTTACAGAGTGTGTGTGCCAGTGTGTGTGTGTGTGCCAGCGTGCCAGTGTGTGCGTGTGCCAGTCTCACAGAGTGTGTGTGTGCCAGCGTGCCAGTGTGTGTGTGTGTGCCAGCTTGCCAGTGTGTGTGCCAGTCTCACAGTGTGTGTGTGTGCCAGCTTGCCAGTGTGTGTGCCAGTCTCACAGTGTGTGTGTATGTGTTCCAGCGTGCCAGTGTGTGTGTGCCAGTCTCACAGAGTGTGTATACCTTGCGTGTGTCAGTGTCACCGACTGTGTGCCAGTGTGTCTGCGTGCCAGTGCGTGTGTGTGTGTTCACGCACTCTCTTCGCACTCACTCAGATCCGATGTGCCGTTCGCACCCGTATCATGTGGATGGCGGTCAGCGGTACCATTTCGGGGGGGCCTTGGGGTAGGGGGGGGCAGTAGGCGACTGATCGCCTCTCCTCCCTCCTCTCCTCCTGCTGATTCTTCTTCTCTCCACCGCTCTCCCAATTCCTCTGTGCAGCTTGTGGCACCGTCTCCCCCACTCACACTCTCAGCAGCTCACCACCACCGCCACCAAACCCACACTCCTCCTGAACCCTCTCGTCTCGCCGCGGCGCCCTCCCTAATTCGTGCGACGCAACACGTATTTAAATATATATACGAGCGAGCGTGCGTGACTCTTAGAACGTAACGCACACACACACACAGCGCACACACACACACCACGCACTTTAACAGTTTTGATTGACAGAATGCTGGGAACGGGAGACGCATGGGCAGGACCACGCCCACTTGCTCTCTGGCCCCGCCCACTCGTACTCTGGCCCCGCCCACTGCCCGCCGGAGCCCCGCCCACTCATTGAGAGGCCACGCCCCCTCTGCCCCGTAAGAGCCAATCACGCGCGAGCCTCTCTGGGGCGACACGCCCCTAATTTTTCTTAGCCCCGCCCACACCCCCGGTCTGACTGTGACCACGCCCACTTACAACAAGACCACGCCCATCCGCTTAGAAAGCCACGCCCACGTGTAATTAAGCCACACCCCTCATAATTACCCATCCCTCTCATCCCGTCCACCCCGTACATCACCTCCCTCTCGCCTTAATCTCGACTGGCCCTCCCTCCTTCCATCACCGCTCCCCATCACTCCACCACCACCAGTATCATCACCCCTCCCATCATCATCATCCCACCTCCCCCTCCATCACCCCTCCACCCAACGTTACCCCCCCCCTCCTCCTCTTCCCTCACCATCATCACTACTCCTCCCCATGACTTCTCTCCACGCCCTCCCCATCACCCTCGTTGCCCCCATCCCCCCTCCTCCCATCACCCCCACCCCATCACCCCTTCCCCCTCTACCCCCCCCCGTCACCCCTCCCTGCTATAATCTCGGCCACTGCGTGGTCATGGCACCGGTTGCGCGTCATTGGAACGAGTCACGTGGCTCCCTTAAAGAGACCGCTCGGACTTTTTTGGGTGGAGTCTGCGAAGTGGTGGGGGAGGGGTGGGGTGGGGGGGTGGGGGAGAGGGGTGGGGGGTTTGGGGGGAGGTAATTAAGGCAGAGTGGATCGAGGTGGGTGGACGTCCTGATCCACTGATTGTAACTCTAGAGAACACGTTGCAAAAAAACACTAAAGTTTGGGATGCAGTGGCGCAGACGATTGAGAGCATCACTGCGATGTTAAACCTGGCGATCTGAGTTGGATTCTGGGCGGTGAGTGAGTGATACCTAAACCCGGTCCTGTCTCCCTCCCTCCCCTTCACCAACGCGTACTGGCCAACGTTAAATAGCTTGGTGAAGTATGGTCCAATAACCTCCCCCAACTCACCCCTCGCCATGACGAACGCTGCCTTAATCCAGAAGTGAATTGACAAAGAGCTGTGACAGTATTATTATTATATTTTATTATCGCATGAATGTGTGTGTGTCTGTGAACCAGCGCTTTTGGATGAGAGGGTTGGTGGAACGTGTAAGAGAGTTGTGAAGACTTCCACAAACTCGTTCAGCTGCGAGGGTGGCAGTACAGCAAGTGGGTTCGTGAGTGAACCCCCGTCTGTATAGCGGGAACGTCCAAAAGTGTTCTCCACTCGTATGCTTGCTGGGTTTTCTTCGGTGTCACAAACCCAAATTCTCATTAATGGAGCTGGTCAAACATTAACCTAGTTTTACTACGCAGTAAACGTGGTCTCAAACATATATAACTTACTCATAATCAACCATGATCCATCCACTGCTGGATAAAGGCCTCCTCCCTAAGCCATCAGTTACCATCTCCCACGAGACGTCTCATCTGTCTTCTCTCCTTTGGCACGACCACTCGCCACCCATCCCATCCATCACCACCACCACCACCGTCCCTTCCACTTGCACGTATCATCCTGCCCCGGCGCACACTTTTCTTAAGTCAACATGAAGTGCTATGTTCTCTGATATGTTTACCCACGAGATATAACAAACCACAAATAAGTCATACCGCATAGTGCGTGTCTATGCTACGTGTGCGCGCAAACAAAGATCCCCTGTATAGCCTTAACAGACTGTAGGGGCAAGTGGTGTTAGCGAGCACCTATGAAGGCCAGAACGGTACACGGAGGGGGTGGGTGGCCAGCACCACGCCCGACCGCCTTTGTCTCCCTAGTGGCAATGTTTACACACCGCACCAGGTACTCATTTGAGGCTGAGTCGACCTAGGGGAGGCCCGGAACCGGTTCAGATAATCGTCACTGGTGTTGGCCGTGAGCAGGAATCGAACCCGTGTCGCTGGGTTCATAGTGCAGCGCGCTAACCGCTACACTACCGCTCCCCACACGCACGCACACACACACGGAGACAACAGATCCAGACTTTCACAAACTGTTGGGGCAAAATGCTACCGGCGAGTGCTTTTGCACGCGCAGGCCATGCACAGAGCCGCAAGGTATAATCACGCACATTCACCTCGTCATGTTGTGCACGTTGTTATTGGCCAGCGCACTCCACGTGCATCTCTACACGATGGGGGCCCTGTTCAAGTAAAACCAACAAACAAAAGTCAGCGATGCGGTTTGAAAGAAAATCACGGATCGGTCGGTGGTGGAGCATTTCAGCAAAAAAAGCTCAGTTTGTATATATATCCACGTCAAAAATGTCTTATCTAATCGCCTTCTTGTTAAGAGTCACTGAACAATATAAAATCATGAACATCACTGCCCAGATGCAGGTCTTCCCCAAGTCGCTGCCATCTCTCCATGTAGCAAATGCAAAGATCCCCCGCGTAGCCTTAACAGATTTGTGGGGCAAGTGCTGTCAGCGGGAAGCACCTATGAAGGCCGGCACGGCACACGAGCGGGTTGGGTGGCCAGCGCCACGCCCGGCCGCCTTTGTCTCCATTCGTGGCGATATTTTCGCCACGAATGGAGGCGCGGGCTAATCCGTTCCTCCGAATAGCCCGCACCTACCGATGATCACGGTTGGCTACGCAGGGTGCGAAAGAAGTTCAACATAGATACATACATATTTTACACACTTGCACCAGATACTAATTTGAGGCCGAGTCGACCTAGGGGAGGCCCAGGAACGGCTCAGATAATCGTCACTCGGTGGTTGGTGGCCGTGAGCCGAGGGGTCGCCGGCTTTGTCACTGTCCACTGAGCACCTGCAAACGAGCGAATGTCATGGCCAGGGCTGGCAATGGGAAGACTTTACCCCCACCATATCTGAGGAGGAGCTTCGCTCTGTGTGTGGGTCTCTGAGCGTGTCTGTGGGTCTCCATGCGTGTGTAGGGGTGTTACGGAGGGGCTGTATACATAGGATCACACGGGAAACAAACACAGTGGGCGGGGCTTCGTGAGTGCACGGGGAGGTGCTCTCAACGACGTCCGCACAGGGCAGCCTGGGGGGCTGGCCCCACCCCTCAGCGGGGGGTTTTGGTATAAAAGGGGATGAGCCGGAGAGCTCGGGGAACAATGTTAAAGCTAAACCAGTGAAGACCGAAGATCGTCTAGCTAGAGCCCTGGACTCCCCTGGGTCGCCGCCCTTGTCAGGGCCGCGCAGGACCGAGCCAGCGGCGTGGTCCCGAGAACCAGAGCTAGTGCTCTGGGACTCCGGGTACCGTAGCCCGACTTACCAGTGTCGGGCCAGACAGCCTCCCCTAGCCCGTTAGTGGAGGACTAGGAGGTAGGTCAGAGATAGCTGGCAGTGTATTCCCAGCTAGCCGGGTGAGGGGGCCGATAACCCCTCCAGTGTTGTATGTCCGCGGTTGTGACAACTGTTCCGGAATAAATACGTGTGCCTCAACCCCGGCGTCCAAGAGTCCTCAACGATATTACACGTGTATGTGGGTTTCTGTGCGTGTCTGTGGGTCTCTGTGCGTGTCTGTGGGGTTCTGTGCGTGTCTGTGGATCTCTGTGCGTGTCTGTGGGTCTCTGTGCGTGTCTGTGGGGTTCTGTGCGTGTCTGTGGGGTTCTGTGCGTGTCTGTGGTTCTCTGCGTGTCTGTGGGTCTCTGTGCGTGTCTGTGTGTCTCTGTGCGTGTATGTGGGTCTCTGTGCGTGTCTGTGGTTCTCTGTGCGTGTCTGTGGTTCTCTGTGCGTGTCTGTGGTTCTCTGTGCGTGTCTGTGGATCTCTGTGCGTGTCTGTGGATTTATGTGCGTGTCTGTGGGTCTCTGTGCGTGTCTGTGGTTCTCTGTGCGTGTATGTGTGTCTCTGTGCGTGTCTGTGGGTCTCTGTGCGTGTCTGTGGATCTCTGTGCGTGTCTGTGTGTCTCTGTGCGTGTCTGTGGATCTCTGTGCGTGTATGTGTGTCTCTGTGCGTGTCTGTGGGTCTCTGTGCGTGTCTGTGGTTCTCTGTGCGTGTCTGTGTGTCTCTGTGCGTGTCTGTGGGTCTCTGTGTGTGTCTGTGGGTCTCTGTGCGTGTCTGTGTGTCTCTGTGCGTGTCTGTGGATCTCTGTGCGTGTCTGTGGGTCTCTGTGTGTGTCTGTGTGTCTCTGTGCGTGTCTGTGGTTCTCTGTGCGTGTCTGTGGGGTTCTGTGCGTGTCTGTGGATCTCTGTGCGTGTCTCTGGGGTTCTGTGCGTGTCTGTGGATTTATGTGCGTGTCTCTGGGTCTCTCTGTATGTCTAGGGGGTCTGTGAGTCGAAACGAACGGTCCATCCTTGATTCCTTCTGGGACGTCGGGGTTCAAATTTTCACTCCCACCAGGGCGCTCTGGCCCATTTCCAGCACTGGTCATCCATCGATCCATCTCCTCGTTGGACGTTCGACCTCACCCTGATGTTAGCCGGTCACGTCAGTGGCGACTGATATCTGATGCCCACCGCCCTGATCACTCACCCGCATTCACCGGCGTGGTAAAGTATGGTTAAATAAGCTCCACGGCTGACATGATGCGGGGAGATCCACCTCCTGCAGTGGAATGATATTTCAACGTATCATATATATAATTTTCGTTATTTGTTATGTCTGCTTTCAAATGTGACTATAGCCGTGGCCTGGATTCGAACTCAGGTTGCCCGAGTTCAAAACGCAGCGCGCTAACCATTGCACCACCACTCCACCCCCCATGTGTTTGCGTTAACCCATGTATAATTAATTGCTTTATGAATTCATCTGCTCGTTTAGCGTCGTGAGTTATGTTTCAAGGAAAATAGATTTTTTTTTACTTCGTTAAAATAAGGAGGGGGTGTGACATTCGTGTTTAATGGTCGCGTTTATCGGCCGTGGTGGAGCGGTGACACAATGATTCACGCGCTTTGCGTTATGAACTACCAGATAGTTCGAACCCCAGTAGAGAGTGATGTCCGAGATGGTCCTGGTCCTCCTCCTCTCTCGACCAGCGTGTATTTAAAATCAACTCTTCGTGAGACCGTTTGTGCTTATGTTTAGTTAATCCTAGCTTTATAAAACGAAAACGTAAAAAAAATGCAGTGCTGTATTATATATGGATTATTACAGCAGCCCTTTAACATGGTGTATCGGCTATTGGAAGCTAATCAAGTTTGAGCCTGGTTAGTACCTCTCCTGGGGACTACCTGGTAGCAACCACGTGTTGTTGATTTTGGGGCTGCGAGGTGGCCAGGAGATGGCGGCTACAGCAGTGGATTATTGAATCCGTCTGTGCGAGGGGATTTCGAATGTCACCCCTCATACGCGTGGTGGGTTCTCTCTGGGTCCCTCCCACACGGAAGCCAATCATTCATAAATAAAGGAGTCATTTGGGCAAATATCTTTCGGGAACGGCAGGACACTCGTGAACACGGGGCTTGAGAATGAGGCTCACCCACGAAAACATCGCACGAACCGTTATTCATATGATGAGTACAGAACCCGTTGTTGCTCTGCAAACAGAAACTATCCAAGCTGTCTTGCTCATACCCTTCTCACAACCCTCCTGTACTCGGAGCCCCGAAAGTAATCTGCTTTTGTATGTCATAATAAAACGGCGAGAGAAAAATGTATTGAGGTTTGTTTGTTTGTTTTTAAATGTTCTCTAGGATTTAAATAATTATTCTGGCGAAAGAATTGCAACAAGAGGACAAAATGAGAGGTTTAGAGGGATTTTAAATTAACCGCGGTCTGTCTTATTTACTCCCACCTCGTCGGTGGCGTCTTCTAGCCACCCTTTCAACTCAACTCGATGTTCAAATTGTTGCGTGGGAAAAAACAAAATCCCGTGCAGCCAGTTACCCAGCTAGCTTCGGTGGCAACGGCCCGCAGCCACCACCACTAATCAGAGGTGGGACAAAGTCATTGTTATGCAAGTCCAAGTCGAGTCGCAAGTCATCAAATTCATGACTCGAGTCTGACTCGAGTCCAAGTCACATGACTCGAGTCCACATCTCATAGGTGGGACAAAGTCATTGTTATGCAAGTCCAAGTCGAGTCGCAAGTCATCAAATTCATGACTCGAGTCTGACTCGAGTCCAAGTCACATGACTCGAGTCCACATCTCATAGGTGGGACAAAGTCATTGTTATGCAAGTCCAAGTCGAGTCGCAAGTCATCAAATTCATGACTCGAGTCTGACTCGAGTCCAAGTCACATGACTCGAGTCCACATCTCATAGGTGGGACAAAGTCATTGTTATGCAAGTCCAAGTCGAGTCGCAAGTCATCAAATTCATGACTCGAGTCTGACTCGAGTCCAAGTCACATGACTCGAGTCCACACCTCTGCCACTAATACTAGTTGTTGTTGTTGAGGTGGACAGGTTACCAGCCAGCAGCCAGTCAGGAAAGCCGAGACTAAGATTATATTTAATAGCACAGTGGTATGATAACACGTTCAAGCGATGGCAAAAAAGTCCTTTGGTAGGGTTTGTAAATGTAACTTTATGCATGACAATCAGCTCCTCGTTCCTGATTGGGTTCTATGCCTAAGCCCATACATAGCCTCTTGATGGCTGCAACTTGTTAAACAAGGAAATAACAATTTTGATTTAAAGCTTTCGTGACTGCAGGGATTCATATTCTTGGTTCTTTCGGTAAAGTCACGTAGAAGGGAAATAATAAAATAAAGTAAATATATTGTTTTATACTTATTAAAGATTTTGTTTTATATTCATATTATTTTATTATGAATAAGGAAAGAACAATCATGAATATGCAAACATTCTGTAACGATTTCCTGTGCGCCTTTGCTCTCAAGACAGATTTAGTTTAATGTATACAGTATTTCCTGCTCTGACGATACGTATCAGAAACGTCGACATGAACGAAGAAAGTGCTAAAATGGGCATTTGAATGATACTAAGGCATACTAAAGAGGATTAGAGAACATGAAAGTTAGATATGCTTATCTTTAGGAGCATAATATAATCTTGGAAGAATTAACACTGAGAGGCATGTAAATAACCCAAAATTCACGTGGATCAGGCAAAAAAGCCTCCCCCTAAACATATACATTGTATTGTCATGTTTCCAATAGTAGATAGACCATGGCTGATGAAGATACGAGAGTGGCTTGGACCTACCCCGGTCTTGCCTCATTCCCTTGCCTAGGGAGGTGCGGGGATCTGGGCATGGGAACCAGGAAAAGGAGGCCTGAACTCGAGGGCACTAGGCCTCAAATGCGTTTTATGTGTAAACTAAGTTAATTAAACGCGAGATTACGCCAAACTTTGTGAGAAGACGCCCCCGTGTAATAACATAATCTTGTATATAAATAATATTGAGCACATTACACATAGAAACGCTGTTGTAGGTTTGATTATAATAATTGACCATGTGGTGTGACGTCACGCAGTATTTAAGAGTCCAATTTTATTTTGATTTAAAGCTTTCGTGACTGCAGGGATTCATATTCCTGGTTCTTTCGGTAAAGTCACGTAGAAGGGAAATAATAAAATTATACAAATATAAAACAATACAAATTCTCACGTTTCGACTGCAACACAAGCAATCGTCATCAGGTGTGAAATGCTGATTGCTTGTGTTGCAGTCGAAACGCCGTGATCATTTTTATTGTTTTATATTTCTATTATTTTATTATTTCCCTTCTACGTGACTTTACCGAAAGAACCAAGAATATGAGTCCCATTTTACCCCAAATAAAAAAAAAGTCCTGGATAGTAACACAACTTTTTTTTTATAACGCCACGTTTCTCTCGTTTACCAAACCATCACCGGTCGCAAGCGTTACCGTGACCTCTCCCCAAGTAACAAACCCTGACCCCCCCCCCACCGCGCATGGGGCGAGGGTTTGTCACGCGGGGCCAACGTGGGGTTGAATAATCATCAGGCGCGTGAAGCGTGTAACGAGTTGAATTTGTAAATTGGTTATTGCATTTTGGTGGGTGGGGGGGTCCGCGAAAGAACATTTTTGGGGAGTTTTCTTTTTTCGGGGGGGAGGGGGAGTGGAGGGTGAGTTTAAAACGCACCACTGCAACTTTCTTCAAACCTTAACTCCTGCAAAAGCTTTTAAACAACGCAAAAGATGTGGTCCCAACGGGCATGTAAGTTGTAGCCATACAGTATTCACAGCCTCGGTTGCGTATTGCCAAAAAAAGATTTTGCATTAAAATTATTACTGTTATGAATCAGTGATAATAATAATTATACAACTAAACTTCATCGCGTTGGCTGCTGAACGCGCATACCACTCGGCTAACGTCCGGAGCACAACGACCTTTTCATTGGCCACGCAGCTAGCCCCGGGTATGGGTTACACGGCTGCTGAGATGCAGATGCTCGTCTGGCTGTGGACGAGTCAGTTTTTATGCCCACGCCCCCCTCCCCACCCCGACTTCTTGCTTATGTAAGTGACCTCGAGTTTGTTGAATCTCTCTCCGCCGTGACGTGGGTGGCGCTCGCGGTGGAGGAATTACGACGGACGGAGGCTGGTGAGAGGCTGCAGCGCCACCTTGTGGCTCGGGTGCCTATGGGCGAATCAAAGTGATCTCTGTGTGTGTGTCAATGCCGTGAAAACGATAAGCCAAAGTAGGGGGGGGGGTGTTCTTATAAACCTGGGGGTGCGCGCCATTCACTGGGGGTGCGAGATGTCCTTTCTGGGGAGGTGCGAGACATGGACAGATTTTTAAAAATACATTTTTTTAAGAAGGTAAATCGTCAAAAACATGTTTTTTTCGGTAAATCACGAAAACTTCAAATCTACATTATGCACGGGCGCGCAAGTGCAACGTAATTTGTTTCATCAAACGCTACGTGTATTTATTCATTAACATTTTTACGATTGCGAACCAAAGGGGTGCAAGTCTGCAGGAAAGGTTAAGAAACCGGTCTCTAATAGACGATATGCAATAATAATAATAGGGGTTTTCCCCCTTTCTGGCAACAAAACTGAAACCTTTTAACGAGGAATCGTGTGTGCATTAACCACAACATTTGTGGTCAAAATGCAAAAAAAAACAGTGATAAAATAGCGACTGGAGTGTGAATCACCGAGTGAAGTTTACGGGAACGGTATCAGAAGATTCATTTATATTGGACGAATCCGAGGAGCTATAAAGCTCTTTTTTCCCCACAGACGTCCAGTAGAAGCACGGGGTCAGAACGTGACAACAGCAAACGATACAAAAAAACACGATAGGAGTGTCAAGTATAGGAAAGGTAAATACAGCGTGGAGGGCAAAACTGTAGGGACCCGGAGAAAAATCCACGCGACCGCAAGGGATCATACTCATTGGTTCTTTCGGTAAAGTCACGTAGGTATAACATAAATTAAATCGCGACCGTTTCGGGCGCAACACAAGCGTCCATCATCAGGTGGGGACAGCCAGAGCAAGACAATTGCTGATTTTATTTATTTTATACCTACGTGACTTTACCGAAAGAACCAAAGAGTAATGGATCCCTTGCAGTCACGAAAACTTCAAATCTAGAATGCAGGGAGAGCCACAAGCAAACCCCTAATATACAGCTGGCGTTTGGGTCGGGATCGAACCCACGACCTCTGGCATACCAGGCGAGGAGGTTAACATCTCCTAGCCACCGTGACAGGGCGAGTGAAGTTCACGAGAACGTTCACCACGGTATCAGTAACGATAGGAGAGGCAGGGGGAGGCGACGACTCACCGGGTGCGAGTGACTGGTAGTGAGATCAGCGATTGAAGTTCACCAGAACGATAACCACAGTAGCGATCGAAGAGAGGCAGCGGAGGCGACTTGCCCACCACGTGAGTGAGTGAATCAGCGAGTGAAGTTCACGGCAAAGTTCACCATGGTAGTAGTCGTAGTAGCGATAGGGAGGGCGACTGCTCACCGGGTGAGTGAGCGATTGACTCGGCGAGTGTTGGATCAGCAATCCAGCCGTTTGTTGATCGAGTCAAGTTGACTCAGGGGAGGGTGTGTGAATTCCAACTTTGACAACATTGAGTTTGTACACACAAGACGCAAACTGCTCCGTCGATCATTTGCAATCAATCTTTATTCAAGTATTTTGAAAGATTTGTGTTTTTTTTTCTCTCTCGCTCGTCTTTTTTTTAATTTTTTTTTTGGTATTTAACTGTGCTGCAGGCTTTCGTAATATATTTAAATACGTTAACGATCAGAAACAAATCTAGAAATAAATACGTTTCCCCCACCCCCAACATTTTGAACGAACATTCGTTTCAGAAATTGCACAACACAGAGATATAAATTTAGCTCATCTCTTTTTCTTTTGGAGGAACTCAAAAAACCTTACCCACCCCCCCCACCCGACTGAAACATTTGATAAATGTGCAACTTGGCAAAACATTTGCCGTTTTCCGAAAAAAATAACAAAACACACATTTCGAAAAAGCCTTAAAAAAAATAAAATCATTAATTCCAAAGAAGCAACTTTCCTTTTGAACTCTTGGCCTATTGTGCAACTACAACACACACACACAGGTACAGAACGACGCTGCGCACATCTCCTCTCGCCGCCAGTCGGACGCAAGCCCCCAAAAACCCACGGAGAACCACCCACTCACCCGGCAAGCAGCACAATAAGCTGTTGTGTGCCGAGTCATATTTCTATAAAGATGTTCCACTCATCCGAACCTTTCTTTTTGTACGTCTCACGCTTCTCCCCGCCTCGGCGAGTCGGATGCGTACGCGACGTTGTCTTGCAACGGCGGCGATGTCGTTAAAAACAAAAATTCTTTATTTTTTTTTCCATTTTCTTCCCCTTCAAATTTTTCTTGCAAATAATTCACCGTCTTTTCCGGTTAACCCATACGAGGGGGGGGGGACGTGCCAAAAATGCATCTATTCATCTGTGCCTTAAAAAAATAAACTTTACACATCTCCAAAATGCTTGGTCTCAAAAAAAAGAAAACCCGTACATTATATATTAATTCTTGGCCATGAGCTGCGCAACTCTACAAACCAGAACAAGTTCAAGCTCTTGATGCGAGAGGAACCGCAGAGCCGTCGTGTACGAAAAACGCGTTCTCGCGAAACACAACACGTGCCGTCAATATCGACAACGACGATATCATGATTGTTGTCAAGCACACCGAGGTCAAGTGCTGCCCGTGCAGGCAGACAAGTCTGGCACAGGGTGTACGCGGTGTGTCTAAACTGCATCGGTTACGTAGGGGAGGGACACACACACACACAAGGCAGAAGAGTGCTAAGCAGTCTCCTACTGGCAGGGCAGAGCTAAACCAGCCGGCGAGGGATTATCCAAAAGATGACCTTCAGGTCGTAGAAACGCGCCACGCTTGCAGCGCGCGTAACTCCGCTGCTGGACGAACGCCTCCTAAAAGCTGGGTCCTCCCCCCCCTCATGATGGGTTGTTGTTTTGACCATACTTCACCAGGCTCGCCAGTGTGGCGTTTGTGAAGGGAGAGGTTTGGGAAAGGTGGGGGAGGGGGGGGGTGTTGGGGTAGAGGCCCAGGACTGGTTCAGATATCGATCGCCACACCGATGTTGGCCGTGGATCGAACGGGAGTCGCCGAGTGCGTAGCGGAGTGTGCTAACCACTGCGCCCCCACTCCCCCCCCACCACCTCCGTCACCCACATGTAAAAACCCATCCCAAAAGCACGAAACTGCTCTGGTCCCCAAAGTCAACGGCTGAGCTGTACGTAGCGGCTACTCGTGGCGTCACGCGGAAGTGCCAGGCGACTTGGGCGTGCAAAAACCTTGAACAACGCGCAAACGTAAAAACTAAAAAATTGAACCCGTGGCGGCAAATAAACGAAACGGGTGACGGACAGCGCCCCCCCCCCCGGCGACAACAGCGAACGAACTTCGGCCAAAGTCCGTGGTGACTCGTCGCTGCGTTCCCGGGGCCGGAGGGCGGAGCGTAGTAGCAGCGGCCGTGGCTTCAGGTCGGAAACACCGCGGCTCCCCCGTGTGGAGAGTTGCAGCAAGCGGGCGGGTTGGTGGGGAGAGGGCTCGAGAGCGATCGTGTCCACGAGGGCATTAACAAACTTGAAGATTACATCTTCTTGGTTCTTTCCGTAAAGTCACGTAGGATGGAAATAATAAAATAAAAAAAATAAAACATAAAAGAATGTTATGTTGTATTTTTATTATTTTATTATTTCCATCCTACGTGGCTTTACCGAAAGAACCCAGAAGACGAATCCCTGCAGTCACGAAAGCTTTAAATCGAAATTGAAGATTACATTTTAGCTTTAAAAAAAAAAAAAACACGAAAATATTCGAATTTTGCCGACCGCAGAAAACGCCACTGTTGAACTGCTGCGGCCGCGACAAAAAGCGATCGTTGACCGACGCCGTCCTTTTAGACACTTGGCGGCGGCGGTCAACCTTCACCCCGGACCCGACCCTCTTGCGTTCTCTGCTGTCGTCGTTTGGAAAAAAAAACAAGCAGGCCGCCAATCGCGGCGTCACGGGGCAGCGTTTGGCAAGCGCCGGGGGTTGGGTGGGGGGGGGTTTACCGTCGTACGTTTACAAAACTGCGCGAGGGACAATAAAAAATATATCCTCCAAATCATCGATTCGATAAAGCCCGATTTGAATCATCGGGCAGCGACGACTCCAAAAACCGATAAGGCGACGTGTGAGATATAAAAAAAAACACAAACTCAAATCCCGCCCCGTGAATGAAAAAAATAAATCGATCGGTTGCATCACATGGCCACCGACACGACCCGCTGCTGCTGCTGCTGCTGCTGCCGCCCCCCTATAGCCGCGCTACGGTGCAGGCCGAAGCCTGGCGGTGGAGTGGTGGTGGCGGCGGTGATGGCGGCGCGGTTGGGACCTCTCCTCATCTTGCCGTCGGAGGGCGACGTCGCGTTGGCGATGAAAGAAGGGCCCACGAAGTGGCCGGAGTGCGGCGACAGGGTCGTCGGTAAGGCGCCGGCAGTCGCAGCAGCAGCGCCGCCGGCCCCCGCCACCCTGGCACCAGCCCTCATGACGGGGGGCGCACGCCTCCGCCGCGCCGGGTAGGACGCGGGGTGCGCGGGCCACATGTACAGCGGGTGGTAGACCAGCTCGGCGACCTGGGCGCCGACACAGAGGGAGCCGTCAGCGGTGTGGGTTGACGGACTGACCCATCGGGAAGATGCAACGCGAGGGGATGGAGGGGAGGGGAGGGGATGAAGGGCGGACGTCGGGAACCGAGCGAGTATGAGCGACTTGCCGAGCAAGTGGTCGAGCGCGAGAACGAGAGCGAACGAGCGAGCGCCGTACCGCGTGGGCCGTGACTGCGCCCTCACCTGGTAGTGCGCCATCGTTGCCGCGGGGTGCTGGAAATGAACGGAGGTCGGCGCGAGCGTAGCGACGCCGTGCGGGCCGGCCGCGGCGAGCGTCACCGGCACGGCGTACCTCGGCGCGGCGCCACCGCTCGTCATCGCCGTCATCGGCCACGGCCGGCGCGACTGTCCCGCCACGGCGACCCCCCCCCCCCTCCTCCTCGTCCGACGACGGCGTGGACGACGACGATGTCGACGACGAAGACGACGACGACGACAGCGGCGGCCAGAGCGAGGAGATGGCCGAGTCGGTGCAGAGGGCCTCGTCCTCCGGCTTGTCGCCGTGGCCCAGGGAGGCCATCGCTCGCGCCGCGTCGTCGCGGTCGGCCGCCGTGTCGAAGCGCGCCACCGTGAAGGCGTGGTTCTTCTCGCCGTACCTGCGCAAGGTGGAGGAGGGGGGGGGCGGGGGGGCGGGGGGGAGACGAGACGACGCATTGGGGAGGAATCTGGCGGCGCGCGAGCGGAGTGGTCAAGATGTAACAGCAGCGCTCCCACCCCCCACCACCCCCGCCCCCCACCACCACCCGCCCCCCACCACACAGACACGTTGCTCTCAATCTACGCTCTACCAGCGAACCGAGAAACGTCGAGTGGAGCGTTAAAAAAAGTCGCGAGCGTTGTCGCTGTTGCGCGTCGTTACGTGCGTTGTTGTTGTTGTTGTCGCACGCGCGTACTTGGGTGCCTGCGTGTTGTTGTTGTTGTTTGTGCTGCGCGTGGGGGGTGAGAGGAGAACGACGAGAGGGAGGGGCGCGGGGGCGATGGGAGCAACGAGAAGGGGGTATGGGGGGTGGGGGAGTCCCTAGGAGGAGTTGTTAGGCTGACGCAAGAGCGACGGGTTGGGGTGCAACAGCACCCCACACACGTCTCGCCGGGTGTGTGATGGTATCGGGTTGTGAGCGAGCGCCTCTTAAGGCCGGTGTGAGATGGATGCAAGTGTGAAAGGTGGGTGGAGCATTGTGGACACGTGCATCCGCACATCACCGCAGACTCGCACATAAAAACGAAGACAAAGACCGGCCGTGTAGCCTTCACAGACTGCTGGGGCAAGTGCTGTTAAGTTCCTAGTGGCAATGTTTACACACCGCACCAGGTACTCATTTGAGGCCGAGTCGACCTAGGGGAGGAGGCCCAGCAAGGGTATGGGTGTGGCCACAACCACACCTGGCGATGACCGATGTTCACAGATCGTACCAGATACTGTACAGTATTAAATTAAGGCCGAGTCAACCTAGAGGATGTACCAGAACAAGCGCGGATGGCCCACGCGGTTCATGTCAAGTCATGCACTTGACCGATTGCAGGACATTGAGCAAACTATTGAGAAAACACTATTGCCAGAAACCACGTAGCACACATACACGCCAACAACTGCCAGTTAGCCACTAAATGGCCGTGCCAGGCTAGGTGCACTCCCGAGGCCATGCGAAATGTCGAAGGTTCGTTCGCAGCAAGTCACGGGACAGACCCGGGTGCCACGGGTTGAACGAGATACACGCTCGCACAAAGAAAGACAAAGATCTCCCGTATAAAAAAAAAAACTTGATTTGGCGCTTTCAAAGTTGATTTGGCGCTTTCGTGACTGCAGGGATTACTCTCTGGTTCTTTCGGTAAAGTCACGTAGAAAGAGAAAATAATAAGTTAAATAACAGCATACGACGTTTCGATTGCAACACAAGCAATCGTCATCGGTGTACAAATGAACGAGAAAACAAAACCTACTAAATTTAGAAATAGAATGCAATACAACACAGAGAGTCGGCTAACACAACAGTCAACACCCCTACCTGGTTCATTACGTTCTTCCAAAGATTGCTACATTTAATCCCCCGTATAGCCATGACAGTCTGTAGGAGCAAGTGCTGTTCGGCAGCACCGATGAAGGCCGCCAAGGCGTGCGAGGGGGGTAGGTAGCCAGCACCAGGCCCTGGCGAGGTTTACACAATGCAGCAGGTATGTGTCAGAGGTCGCAACCGGGTACCCGATACCCGTACCCTACCCAATACCCGGCTACCCGTACCCGGTCGGGTACGGGTAGCCGTTTGTGACCCTGGTGCGGCCGGGTACAGGTACGGGTAGGCCGTGAGTCACTGGTGAGTAACCGTTTGTCACTCATTTCGGGTAGGGTACGGGTACGGGTAGGGAACGGGTACCCGTACCCGGCCGGGTACGGGTACGGGTACCCATTTGCGACCCTGGTGCGGCCGGGTACGGGTAAGGAATCAAAACCCGTTTGCGACCTCTGGTATGTGTGCACCTTGAAGTTCTTTCGCACCGTACGTACGAAGCCACAACGCGCTAAATCAGAGGCGTGGGGGGGAAAGGAATACAAACTCAAACTCGACCTAGCGGAGACCAAGGATCAGTTCAGATCCAAGTCACCGGTGTTGGCCGCGAGCGGGAATCGAACTCGGGTCGCCGGGTTCGTAGTGCGACGCAAGGCCAACACCCACGCCGACATTTGGCCCAGTGGTGTGACGGAACACCACACCCAGGTAACTTTTGTCTCCCCAGGGCTGATGTTTACACACCGCACCAGATGCGGGGGGCTGGGGGGTGTTGGAGGAGACACAGGGCGAGGGTTCGGGTATCGCCGGCTACCGATGTTGGCCGCGTCTGGGAATCCAACGCGGATGTCGGGTTTCCCCGATCGTAAAAACGCACGCACACGCGCAATAAACACACACGCGGAGGCACAGAAACACACGATGCATGAAGACCCCCGTATAGCCTTTAGCGGACTGTTAGGGCAAGTGCTGTTAGTGAGCAGCACTTAATGAGGCCGGCACGGCACACGAGGGGGTGGGTGGCCAGCACCACGCCCGGACGCCACCTTTGTCTCCCTAGTCCACACACCGCACCGCTCACCACCTCCTTCGAGGCCGAGTTGACCTAGACGCACAACAACCGCCATTCGCCACTAAGTGGCGGTGACGTCACCACGACGCTTGTGCCAGGCCATGTGCACCTTGAGGCTACCACGTGAAGTGTCGAACGCCCGCAGGCCTAGCCACACGTACACTTACACACTCGCGTGTTTTCGACCCTTTCAGCAGAAGCACTCGAACTGTGAGCACGGCAAACTCCCCCCCCCTCCCCCGCCGCGCGCCACGCAACTCCTCAGCAATGCGTGGCGGTGACTCATGTCGGGGTCGTTCACACTTCCCGTACCTCGCTCGCTCGTCTCTCCAGCTTCCCGGCTTTTCGCAACAACTTGAGTCCCCGACCGCGGAGGCCTGAGTCATCCCCCACGGAGGCTACGGCGAGCCGCTAACCTCGCCGCCCCCCCCCACTCCCACAGCGGGCCACGTGCGTCCAAAGACAAATATCCCCCCGTGTAGCCTCAACAGAGTTTTGGGTCAAGTGCTGTTAGTTAGCGAGCAGCCCCTATGAAGACGCGGCACACGAGAGGGTGGGTGGCCACAGCGCCACGCCCCCGGCCGCCTTTGTCTCCCTAGCGGCGATGTTTACACACCGCACCAGGTACTTATTTGAGGCCGAGTCGACCTAGCGGAGGCCCAGGACCACTTCAGAAAATCGCCAACCTGGTGTTGGTGGTTGCGAGCGGGATTCGAACCCGGGTCGCCAGCTTCGTGAGCACACAAAGGAGAAAGATCACCCCCCCCCATCGCCTTAACAGACTGTTGGACGCAAGTGCTGTTAGCGAGCGCCTGAGCACACCAAGGCAAATGTCCCCGTATAGATTGTAACAGACTGTTCCGGGGCAAGTGCTTGTGAGCGAGTAGCACCGATGAAGGCAGACACTGTACACGAGGGGGTGTGGGTGGGTCAGCGCCACGCGCCCGGCACACAAAACACTTATCCACAGACAAAGATCCCCCTGTGTAGCCTTCGCAGACTGTAGGGGCAAGTGCTGTTAGCGAGCACCTATGAAGGCCGGCACGGCACACAAGGGGGTGGGTGGCCAGCACCACGCCCGACCGCCTTTGTCTCCCCAGTGGCGATGTTTACACACCGCACCAGGTACTCATTTGAGGCTGAGTCAACCTAGGGGAGGCCCAGGACCGGTTCAGATAATCGTCACTGGGTGTTGGCCGTGAGCGGGAATCGAACCCGGGTCGCCAGGTTCATAGCGCAGCTCGCTAACCGCTACACTATCTTTCGATTTAAAGCTTTCGTGACTGCAGGGATTGATCTTCTTGGTTCTTTCGGTAAAGTCACGTAGAAGGGAAGTAATAAAATAATAAAAATAAAACATAATAAAATAATTCTCACGACGTTTCGGCCACAACACAAGCAGCCGTCCTCAGGTGGAGAACAGGTCTGTCGGAAAGACAGCGTCTGAAGCTGTCTTCGACAGACCTGTTCTCCACCTGAGGACGGCTGCTTGCGTTGTGGCCGAAACGTCGTGAGAATTATTTTATTATGTTTTATTATTTCCATTCTACGTGACTTTACCGAAAGAACCAAGAAGACGCTACACTATCGCTCGCACAGGCACGCACACACACACACAGGCACGCACACACACAGGCACGCACGCACACGCACAGGCACGCACAGGCACACACGAGATCTGCACCACCCAGGTGCCGGGGGGACACTCACCTACAGCACACCTCGCAGGGGTCCACCCACAGCGTGAGCTCCCGCGGGAGGCACAGGTCCACGAGCCGCAGGCCGCTGTCCCGGCACGCCGCCACCAGCACCGGGTCGGCCCGCTGCGTCGCGTTCACGCGGATGCACCTTGCGCAACACGCACAACGGCAAAGTGTTAAACTCAAAACTAAACTTTGTATTTGTCGCCAGGTAAGAAGCGACCACCACAAATGATAGCGCGAGGAAGTCGGCTTATTATCGCGTGGAAATGTAGAGCAGCCGCCAGACAATTCATCTGTTAAACTCCACATGGTCCACAGAGCACGCACGGATGTAGGCCTCCTTCATCCGTGCCCGTAGCCTCACACAGATGATTCAGCCTCACACAGATGATTCAGCCTCACACAGATGATTCAGCCTCACACAGATGATTCAGCCTCACACAGATGATTCAGAATACTTCACATCGTCACGGTAGAGAGAGTGGTGGTCCTGTAGTTGTTTTATTTTTACACGCTTTCATTTAACTCACTCTGTTGTTGTTGTATCCTCAAATCTTATGTTTTTAGAAGCGAGCCGGCTATCACAAATGATAGCTCAACGAGGTGGCTTATTATCGCGTGGAAATGAATGGCAGCCAAATACTCTAAACGCACGTTGATTCTAAATGTGGAGGAGAACCGGAGAAAAGTCTACACACAACCACGGGGAGAACATGCAAACTCGAAATATACAGCAGGCGTTAGGGTCGGGATCGAAACCACGACCAGGCGAGGTAGTTAACATCTCGCCAACACAGACTGAGGGCTAGTGCTGTTTGGCGAGTTGCAGCGCCGACGAAAGCCGGCAGCGTCACGCGAGGGGGGTGGGTGATCAACACCACGCTCGGTCGCCTTTGTCTCCCCAGTGGTGATGCTTATGACACACTGCACAAGGCACACGTTTGAGGCCGAGTCGACCTAGGGGAGGGCCCACGACCGGTTCAGATGATCGTCACTGGGTGTTAGCCGTGAGTGTGAATAAAAGTGACGTACAAATGTACACAAACACACACACACGTGCACATGGGTACGAGACACGAGGAAATGGTGCATGTGACAAGCAAGCGGGTGCAGGCGGAGGAGGAAGCCCGAACAACGGATGCAACAACGGACCTTTGAACGCGATGCAAGTCTATGGGTCTCTATATTGTTGGTCTGTAAAGGTGTATGTAAATCTATGTAGGCGTCCATCTACATACGTGTAAAATGGCAAAGCACCTGGAGGCTTTTGTACACGTACTGACGCACACATTTTACACAACAAAAACAAATATCCACCCAAACCCCCACCCCCCCATAGCTTTAACAGACTGTGGGGGCAAGTGTTGTTAGCGAGCACCTGTGAAGGCCAGCCCGGTACATGAGGGGGTGGGTGGCCAGAACCACGCCCGGCCGCCTTTGTCTTCTCAGTGGCAATGTTTACCCATGGCACCAGGTACTCATTTGAGGCCAAGTCAACCGAGGGGAGGCCCAGGACTGGTTCAGATAATCGTCACTGGTGGTGGCCGTGAGCGGGAATCAAATTCGGGTCACCGTGCTCATCGGTCGGTGAGTGCGCGGGCGAGTGGGTGGGCGAGTGGGCGAGTGGACTGCATGAGTGGGCAAGGGAGTGCCTGTGTGAGCAAGTGAGTGCGTAGGCGAGTCGGTGGGCGAATCGGTGGGCGAGTGAGCGAGGGAGTTTGTGTGCGAGTGGTTTAGTGAATGGTTGAGTGAGTGGGTGAGTGCGCGAGCGAGCGAGCGGGCGAGTGTGCGAGTGAGCGGATCCTCACCTGTACGCCTGCCCTCGGCTCGGCCTCTCGGGGTACCAGTGGTCGTGGAAGCGCTGGGCGAGCCGTGCGCCCAGCGCCCGCCCAAACCGCTCGGCGTCCCCGTATGCCAGCCGCTCGCTGCGCCCCGCCAGGCGGCTCATGAGGCACACGGCCGCCCCGATCTCCTCCTTCATCGCTCGCTCGCTCGACGCTTCCTCCTCCTCCTCAACGTCGTCGTCGTCCTCTCCGCCGCTCCGTCGCCGCTAGGAACAACCGCCGATGTTTCGCTGCCGTAGGCTCTTCCCAGCGTTAGTCGCGCCGCTGTAGTGGGGAGGGGGGGGGTTGTGGGGGGAAAGTCATACACAGTGCAGCGTTAGCAATGGTCGGCCGATGTAAACACCTGTGTGGTGTCACCACAGGTCTCCTGCCCCTTGTTGAGAAGGGAACAATTCATTCCGTCCGTCACACCGCCCACACGATCAGCTCACACCAGTGACGGGTCAATATTCGTCGCGCGTCTCCCGATCCGAAACGTTGCTTTGCTCGAGTCGCCGGTCACCGCCGCCTGGGTGGGTCGCTGGCCGAGTTGGTTGGCTGAGGGGGTAGCCGAGGGGGTAGCCGAGGGGGTAGCCGAGGGGGTAGCCGAGGGGGTGACTAAGGGAGTGACTAAGGGGGTGACTAAGGGGGTGGGTGAGTAGGTGCGTGAGCAAGCGACCCCCCCACCACTTCCCCCCCACCACCTCGTGAGTCACGCACAGCAATGCTACATTTCCCAAAAACGCGCAGCTGCCAGCCGAGAGACTATTGTTCAAACGGTCGGAAGATTCTTGCGTCAGTGTGGGGCGGGGTGGGGGTTGGGGGGGTGAGGCGAATGCCATCGCCCCAGTCACGAGGTCAGGTCAACGCCGGGAGGCGGCTGGGGGACCCGATGTCCTTTAGTTGCGTGCGAGCTCGAGGGAGCCTGCATGCGCCCGTGCCCGCATTATCTCCGTGCGTGTCCTACACCCCGCCTGCCTGCCTGCCTCGCAAGCGCGTCAGCTGCGTCTCTGCCTATCCCACAGGCGATGTCCGTCCGTCAGCATCCCCCGTGTGCGTGTCTCTACGTCTTGCCGTCAGTCAAAGTTTTATTTTACTTTACCAGGCCGAGGACCCATCGCCGGGCTATGCAGCTCTTTTTCAGAAGCGCCCTGGCTGCTCGCAAATTATTGCTCAACGAAGCGGCTCATCGCCGCGTGGAAACGTACAGCAGCCAAATACTCTAAACGGATGTTTCTAAACGCGGAAGGGAAAAACCGGAGGAACGGGAGAAAAAAATCCAGGACACGCAAACTCCTAATAAAGGAGGCGTCGGGGTCAGAATCGAAGCCACGACCTCCTGTATACCAGGCGAGGTGGTTAACATCTCCTAGCCACCGTTGCACCAGTCGTGTCTCCGCACCTCTGATTAGCGCGGTTGTCCACGTACGGTGTGCGAAAGGTGTTCAACATACACGCATCCCATCTCTCCGTCTGTCCGCGTCCCACATCGGTCTCTGCCTCATTATCTGCGTGCATCTCTGTAGCGTGTCTTCGTTTCCGTGCCTAACCAGCGAGGCACTCTCCGTGTTTCTGCGCGCGTGTTCCACTAGTCCGTCTCTTAAACCGCCAGTCTCGAGTCCCATCGCAGTCCCCTCTCCGTGCGTCTCAAGTGTCTCCGCGTCCATCTCCCCATCGGTTACGGAGGTTGCGGGAGCGGTGGAAGGGTAACAAACTAAGGGAGAAAAATCAAGTTCTAAAGAAATTAGTTTTCAATCCAGATGGCGATTTAAAAGTGCAAGGCCCCAGTGGCTTCATAAAATATCGGAAGCGAGGAGCGCGTTCCAGACGGCCGCAGAAGCGCATCTGAACATGTGGTGGGGGTTATTTTTGTTATGGTCATCGGGGAGCCAAACACCCACCCCTCCCCTCCTCCTTCGCCTCAAGCAGCCCCCCCCAGTGGCAACCATCAAACACCTTGGCATTCGTAAAAAACAATGCAAATTAAGTCTCATTGTTACCCCGATCTCAAACCGTATGGGTGTTTGCGTGGGGGTGTAGGCGGGCCGCGAGGGGTAGGATTAAGACGTATCTGCATTTTAAATCGAAGTTAATGTTTGCATGCGTGTGGGGATTCTATCGCAAACGGTGGCTTGGCCGAACCGTACGAATCAGCGTGGGGGAAGGTCAACACAAGCACAAAGACACAAAAAGCAGTTCTCTAACAGAAATGAGTTTTGGTGGCGATCCATTGGGGAGGCCTTCATCCATGCTGTGTGGACCTTGTAGAGTTTAACAGATAAAGAGTATGTGGCTGCTGCTATACATTGCCACGTGATAATAAGCCAACTTCGTTGAGCTATAATTTGTGGTGGCCAGGTCACTTCTGAAAAAGAGTTACATAGGACTCAGTGGGCCTGGTAAAATAAAAAGTAGTTTGGTGTTCACCTACCCAGTGGGCCAACCCAACCGCTAACTCACTACCTCACTCACCCAACCACTCACTACCTCACCCACTCACCACCTCACCCACTCACTCACCACCTCACCCACTCACTCACCACCTCACCCACTCACTCACCTCACTACCTCACCCACTCACTCACCTCACTACCTCACCCACTCACTCACCACCTCACCCACTCACTCACCTCACCACCTCACCCACTCACTCACCAGCTCGACCACCCAACCACCCACTCACTACCTCACCCACTCACTCGTCTGACCGCCCCACGCTGGTTGCTGTACGTGTGGATTTGAAACCCTGAACCGGTTCAGAAACATCACTCGCACCGCTGAGAAGCCGTGGCTTTGATGCGAGGGTCCAAGGTATGGGGGACCCACCTCATGCTTAAGATGTCTCCTAACTCCCCAAGGGAACCGAGCGTCACAACTTCGCTCGTTACTTTATAAAGTTTCGGCGAAACTTAAAAAGAAGCGGGCGAAAGCGGAGATGCCCCAGACATTTACTCGAAGCCTCAACACGAACTGCGGCTACTTGGACACGCGTACAACAAAGAAAGAGAGGAGCTTTACAGATTATCGGATTTCCTTCGGCGATGAAATAAAGATTCTGGACTCAAGGCGACGTTTGCGCCATGTACGATTAAACCCACAGAATCCCACCGCTCCAGCTAAAACAAAACAAAAGCTTCTAAAGTAGCTCACACAGAGAGACGGGAGAACAACATAAAAGGGGGGGGGGGGGGGGCCCAGGCTCAATCCACCGCTGGATGAGTGCCTCTCGACCCAACAAAAATAAAAACACAAACTCCACCGTCACGTGAGCCACACGAGCAAGTCGTAATAATACCACTACTAATAGTCCACGGAGTACCTGCGCGCACAGAGAGCCGCTCATATCGCTCCATCTCCGCGGTGGAGAGGTCACTTTTTAAATTCCACAACCTCCCCCTCTACCACCACCACCGCTCCACCAACAACAACGAACGCTTCAACCGTGTGAATACTATTAATAGACGAATGATAATGAAGGATAACTAAGCAAGGGGGTGGGTTACGGCTCGAGCCATTTGGCGCCTTTATAAACACGTGGCGCGAATTTGCGGATACACCACAACCGCCGTTTTAAACAACAACGTACACGTTTAAAAAAACAAACATTTTAGTCACATTCGTGTGTTTCTATCGCTAGGTTATTTTCACGGAAGGTATATCAGGTGGAGTGCAGAGCGAGAGAGATCCGAGGAAGGAGGCTGCTTACGTTCAAGATGCAAGAACCCTTTGGCTGGAACTCAGAAAATAAAATAAGCCACGTGCCACCCCCCCCACTCCTTTTATATGCCCCACTTCCGTGACGTCACGGGCAGATCGCGATTGGCCACGCCCTCGCGGTAAATTGGACCAATCGCAGGGGCGGATTATCAACGATGGGCGGAGAAGTCTCGCGCCGGGAACCTCCCCTCCCCCACCTCCTCCCCCGCCCCCCCGCCGGACACGTCATTGCATCCGTTCCACTCACTCCTTATATGGACCGCTGGCCCAGGATTGGTCAAATGCGACAAGCCCACTGTGTGTGTGTATCTTTCTGAGTTTGTGTATCAATGGTGCGGTTTGTTTAAACATCGCCACGTGGGAGGCAAAGGCGGTCGGGCGTGGTGCTGGCCACCCACCCCCCCCCTCGTATGCCGTGCCGGCCTTCATAGGTGCCCGTTAACGGCACTTGCCCCAATAGTATGTTAAGGCTATACGGGGGATCTTTGTCTTTGTTTTCCTCTTTTGAGTCTCTATGTATCTCTATGAGTCTTTAGTGAGTCACTATGTGTCTCTAGGAGTCGCTTATGAATAGTTGAGTGGATTAAGTTGGTGAGCCAGATGATTAGGATTGGGCAAACCTCGGATAATAATAAAATAGTATTGTTCTATCTACGTGGCTTTATCGAACGACCCAAATAATAACAACATAGTTAAGAATCACAGTGAGGATGCAACATATCTAACATTAAAAATTCAAAAAATAACATTTGTTTTACTAAGCCTTTTTTTAATAATAACACTATAGTGCTATTACTAAATCCAACACATTTTAACTGTTGCTTTTATTACCATGTACTTTTTTTTTGTTAATTTATTCAATACTTTTTATTCAAAGTTTGTAGTGCTTAAAATCTATTCAATTATATCACGTGTCACTTTGTTGCCATAATTTTTTAAAGTAACAATGGGTCACATTTTTTTACAGTGTAACAATAACATACTTAAGAATCATTGTTAAAAGACAACATATAGCCCATTAAAAATAATTATATGTATTATTCATTTTAAAATTACAATTTAATCAATGGTCCTAATACTCAATCTGTTAGCCCAGTGTCCAACCAGGCTGCTATTTTACTAATCATTTTTACCAGAGTATGTTCATGTTTGCATGCAGTGGCGGCTCCTGCAAAATCTCTCAGGGGGGGGCAAATGTCTGGATGATTGATAAGTGTCCAACCAGGCTGCTATTTTACTAATCATTTTTACCAGAGTATGTTCATGTTTGCATGCAGTGGCGGCTCCTGCAAAATCTCTCAGGGGGGGGCAAATGTCTGGATGATTGATAAGGATAAGGTCCACCCATGCAAAGGATAAATTAACAGCTTAAGCATGTAAAGGCAACTTCACTTCTTTAATATTAATGAAAAATAAAGTGACTCATACAATACATCTTGTTTGTTTCTATACTCACTATTAATACAATCCACTCATGTTTCTTTTATTAAAGATTCCACTAGGTGGCGACAAATAATTTTGTTGGATGAAACGTGCTTACGTATGATGACGTAAGCACGTTAGTGCGAGCCCTCCCGGAAGCCATAGAGAATGCATTGCAGCGCCCCCCGTTCGAAAAAAAACATCTTTGAATGTAAGTCTATGGGACTACTCGGGGCGATTCTCAGCCGGAGGGAAATCGCCCAAAAAGAGGCGGTACTCCACAGAACGTAGCATGACGCTGATTGGACTATATCCAGAGGCACAGTGACGGCTAGCGTGACTCTGTGGTTGAATGACATTGGTGGTGCGTCGCCCAATCGCCCTAATGAAGAAACCGCCCCTGTTTGCATGTTCACCACAAGTACTCTGTGTGATTAATGCAGACACGATTCCTTGCAAAAGGTTTCTGTTCGGTATTTGAACATCTTAACACAACTGTTTTATTGCCAGAACGAGTAAAACCTATTCTTACGCTATTATTATTATTCAATTTAAATCACCAACTGAACGCCGTGAGAAAAATGTTTGCAATTTAAATCGGTCACTTGAACGTATGTATGTTGAACTTCTTTCGTACTGTACGTAGCCAAACGTGCTAATCGTAGATGTGGGGGAAGGGTTTTAGTTTAATGTGCGCATGTATGGTGAACTTCTTTTGTACCATACGTAGCCAACCGTGCTAATTTGTGGTGCGCGAACGCCATCGATCTGGTCGAGGGCTACGGAAGGTGAAAATTTCCCTTCAGAACGATTGAAAAAAAATGTTGATTCAATGAAATATCGCGCATAAACAGATAGAGTTCCTTTTTATTCGATCTGCTAAGGTGAGTTTTCATTTCGTGGGCTCATTCAAGAGCTTCGTGGAGTGACTTACCTGGTAGGGATTAAAAGTAACATCAAGACTTCTAGATTTGAAGCTTTCGTGACTGCAAGGATTCATACTCTTGGTTTTTCGGTAAAGTCACGTAGGTGAAAAAATAGAAATAAAATAATAAATCACGACGTTTCGGAGGCAACACAAGTCTCCGTCATCAGGTGGGACCGTCCCAGCTAGATTTATTGTTTCTATTATTATTTATATTATTATTTATAATTATTTATTTTTTTACCTACGTGACTTTACCGAGAATCCTAAGAGTATAACATTAAGACTATTCAAGGCCCTGGCGCGTTGATAGATTTTATTTTATAACTGTGAAAAAGAGCCTTATAGCTAATCGGATTTCTCCAGGATAAATACAGATTCTGATTCTTTGTCTTCATCCCCACCCCTATAGAAGTGCACGCGTATAGGAAAGGTAAGCAAATCACGAAACAACTAAAACATTTTTAAATTTAAATTTTACGAGGTAAGGCCCCGCTGAGTGGTGTAGATATTTTTTTATTCAGAAGCAGCCTGGCCACAAATAATAGCTCAACGAAATGACTTGTTATCGTGTGAACATTTATAACAGCAGCCAAAATAATTATCGAAATCATCTAAAACGCGAGTTTCTTCATGTGGAGGGAAAAAAGATCGGAGGTGTTGGAGAACCAATCTGAATAGGACCACGGGGAGAACATGCAAATGTAGAGCAGGCGTCAGGGTTGGGATCAAACCCACGACCTCCTGAATACCAGGCGATGAAGATTGAAAAACAATTTCTTTAGAACGGTGTTTTGTGTTTAGTTTGTTGTCCTTCCCCCGCACCTCGGATTAGCGCGGTTGACTACGAACGGTGCGAAAGAAGCTCAAGCATGCGGACATACATAAGGCAACCAGGGGAAGAAGTTCAACATAAGACAACCAATTGTCCAGCTCCCTGCAAAGTGATTGTCATTTTATCGCCTCCCAGAAAGATCATGGGCTGAGTCAACCCCACAACCCAGAATATTTATATGTTAAAGAAAGTGTTATTGATGAATCTGTTCTTTCTCTCTTTAACTCTATATGTGGGCATGATTTCCTGGGTACAGAATGTGCTGAAATCTCTGGTATTTGGCAGTAGACCAGAACTGCGAACGTGGACGTAAATTTGGAAGCAATTTGGAAGCATTTATTTACATTTGCACCAGCAAAATACTATATTTTCTGGCTGGATGAACTGTGTGGATTCCTGTCTGGCTGGGCATGTCGACAGAGTTGTGATTAAACTTGCGGCTTCGCAAGGGGTAGCGAGTTGATGGGTCGGAGCCCGTGGGTGGCGTCATTTGACCATACTTCACCACCCTGGTCCCTGCCGGTTGGAGGGGATGTAACTTGCCACTGAAAATGTTGTCAGTAGCCGGAAATCAAACTCAGTCACGCCGAGTTGAAAACGCAGTGAGCTGGCTGTGAGCTCATGATGAAACTCGTCTTCTCCTGTACAAGAACTCCTCTACTTAGGAACACTCGACTTACGAACCTGGTCCGAATGTCCAGTTGCCTGTACGGACCGAAGGCCGTAAGTTCAACCGCCGCGCAATCGATGGCGGTGGTGGCATCTACATCTGCAGAACGTGAAGAAGCAGTGGCGTCTACAGCTACAGGAGATTATGCAACACTTAAAGCCATTCCCAGTGTTTTGTGCACAACGCGTTTTGAATAGACGGGAGTTAAGATGGACTTGCGAACAAATCGACTTACGAACAACCCTCTGGAAGCTTACTCGTTCGTAAGTCGAGGAGTCAATGTATCAGGGAGCTGAAGAGTTGACAGCCAACGCCAGGGGGAGGCGTGGAGACGCAGAGTTGTGGAGACGTTTGGAACTCGAGGCTAGGAGACGCCCACACGCTCAGAGAGACAGAGAGACGGAGACAGAAATACAATGAAAGGGACACGGAGAAACAATGGGGGTGTGGGGGGGGAGACAAAGACCCCCCGTGTAGCCTTAACAGACTCTTGCGGCAAAGTGCTTTTAGCGAGCATCTTTGAAGGCCGGCAAGACTTCCCATAGACTCAACACTACCCATAGATTCAAAACTGCCCATAGACTCAACACTGCACCATAGACTAAACACTGCCCTTAGACTCAACACTGCACCATAGACTCAACACTGCCCATAGACTCAACACTGCAAGATGATTGTGGGTCCAGAGCAGGAACGAGTGGAGAAAACACTAACAAGACAACTTCCCTTGGTGCTGTCTTGCCTTTGTTCTGCGGTAATGTAAAAATACAACATAAACATCAACAACAACAACAACGACGACAACAACAACGACAACAACGAGTGTGGCCCACGGCATGGGAGAGGCGTCACTGAGATAATCACGAGGGATGTCGCACTGGCGCCTGGGATCGAGCCGGATTTGGAGGCCAGGGTTGGTGGATCACGCAGGGATCTGCCAACTCCACACCCCTCCCCCATTTAGAAAAAAAACACATCAACTGTGCTGCTGCGAGGTTGATGATGGGCCAGGAGATGGCAGTAGAGCAAGTGGGTTCACTCGAAAACTCGTTCGTAGAGCTTTAGAGCGTGGATGGTGGGGGGGGGGGTAAGGGAGGAGGGTAGGTGAGGGGGGTAGGTGAGGGGGGTAGGTGAGGGGGGTAGGGGAGGGGGGGTAGGGGAGGGGGATGGGGATAGGGGATGGGGGAGGGGGGTAAGGAAGGAGGATAGGGGAGGGGGGAGGGAATCTGAGGGGTGTAGGGGAGTGGGTAGGGGGGTAAGGCAGGAGGGTAGGGGAGGTGGAAGTAGGAAAGGAGTGGGGGGAGAGGGAAAAGGGGGGTATAAAGGGGGATATAAGGGGGGGGGTATTAGAATGGGGGGGGATAGGGGAGGGGCTATCGTGGTTTCTCTCTTCAGGAGCCACCGCTCCCAGCCACACTCCATCCTGGCTCTGGATGTGGTTTCGTGGCGCGGTCTCGCGCGGTGAACCGCATTGAAAGCAGTTCCACGAGGCGACATGAATAATAATAGCAGCAGCGACAACAGATCGCCCGCATAGCCTTGGCAGACTTTTGGGGCAATTGCTGTTTGCGAGCACCTATGAAGGCCGGCACGGCTACACGAGGGGGTGTGTGGCCAACACCACGCCCGACCGCCTTTGTCTCCCCGGTAGCAAAGTTTACACATCTCACCAGGTACTCGTTTGAGGCCGAGTCGACCTAAGGGAGGCCCAGGATCGGGTCAAATGTTGTCATTGTTTTTATTCGTGAGCGGGAATCGTAGCACAGTGCGCTAACCATTGCACCACCGCTCTGCTTACCACCAAAAAAACAAAGTGCTGTTAGCGAGCAGCAGCTATGAAGGCCGGCACTGCACACGAGGGGGTGGGTGGCCAACACCACGCCCGGCCGCCTTTGTCTCCCCCAGTGGCCATGCTTACACATCGCACCATGTACTCATTTGAGGCTAAGTCGACCTAGGGGAGGCCCAGGACCAGGTTCAGATAATCGTCAGTACCCGGGCCCCCCAGCCCAATCGTTCAGTATCCGGGCCCCCCAGCCCCCCCCTCCATCCCCCCCTCCAACCACCTCACCCTCCACCCCCCCTCCACCCCCCCACCTCCACCCACCCACCTCCACCCACCCCCTCCACCCACCTCCCTCTCAACCCACCTCTCCCTCCACCCACCCCCCCCTCCACCCCCGCCCTCCACTCACCCTCGACGTGTCGGCCCGCACGAAGCGATTGTAGACAAAAGCGCAGAGAATCACGATGGCTCGCTTGTCGATATCGCGAGATTAAATCACTTTGCTCAATGAGCTTTGTTCGCCGCGGGACAACCCAACGGGCTAAGCGGCGTGGTTCACTGGCTCATTGTAGCGAGGCGTCCCTTTGATCTTGGGAGCAATTGGCCGCGGCGGGCGATGTTTTCTCTTCCAAGAGGTCTCGGAGTAGGCGCACGGCACACCGGAGAGGCGGGCACGGGCATTAACCACAAACAAAAAAACACACGGACAAAGGGGCCGTCCATAAATGACGTCACGCACCTTTAAAAAATATAGACAACACATTCTACTTAATTAAATAGACTTTTTAATAAATGTTTTCTCATTCTTGGTTCTTCCGGTAAAGTCGTGAGAATTTGTATTGTTTCATATTTTTATTATTTTATTGTTTCCTTTCTACGTGACTTTACTGAAAGAACCAAAAATATGAATCCCTGCAGTCACGAAAGCTTTAAATAAAAAAGTTTTCTCCTACAACATCAGAGTGCAGCGCCACATTAAACACGCACTACAATGGCAATAGTTTAAAGCGATTTGAAGCATGTTTTTTTGGGGGGGGTGGGCAGAGCTTTGTGATGTCATATTTGAGGGGGGGGTCTGAATTTTTGTGACGTCGTGTGACTAGGGGGGGGGGGAGGGGGTAAAAAATCGTCCAAAATCGCGTGACGTCATTTATGGACGGCCCCAAAGATCACCCCGCGTCGCCTGTTGCACACCGTCGGGGCGAGTCCTGTTAGCGAGCACCCACGAAGGCCGGTACGGCACACGAGGGGGTGGGTGGCCAGCACCACGCCCGGCCGCCTTTGTCTCCCCAGTGGCGATGTTTACCCACCGCACCAGGTTCTCATTTGAGGCCGAGTCGACCTAGGGGAGGCTCAGGACCGGTTCAGATAATCGTCACTGGTGTTGGTGGCCGTGAGCGGGACTCGAACTCGGGTCGGTGGGTTCGTAGCGCAGCGTGGCGCTAACTGCTACACCCCTGCTCCCCCCCCCCAAACACAGACACACACACAGACAGACACACACGCAGACACGCACACACAGTCACACACAGACACACACGCAGACACACACACACAGTCACACACACACAGACACGCACAGACACACACACACAGACACGCACAGACACACACACACAGTCATACACAGGCACACACAGACACACACAGTCACACACACAGACACGCACAGACACACACACACAGTCACACACAGGCACACACAGACACACACAGTCACACACACACAGACACGCACAGACACACACACACAGTCACACACACACAGACACGCACAGACACACACACACAGTCACACACACACAGACACGCACAGACACACACACACAGACACGCACAGACACACACACACAGTCACACACAGGCACACACAGACACACACAGTCACACACACACAGACACGCACAGACACACACACACAGTCACACACAGGCACACACAGACACACAGAGTCACACACACACAGACACGCACAGACACACACACACAGTCACACACAGGCACACACAGACACACACAGTCACACACACACAGTCACACACACAGACACACACACACAGACACGCACAGACACACACACACAGGCACACACACACACACACACAGTCACACACACACAGACACGCACAGACACACACACACAGTCACACACACACAGACACGCACACACAGACACACACACACAGTCACACATGCAGGATTAGACAACGCATACAAGTTCGTGACAATCCTTCAGACTGTGGATGAAAAGCTTAGCGGGTTTGGGTCACGATTTGGGCTCGGACAAAGCGTGGCCAGAATCAGACTCAGGATCTTTACTCGAACTAGAGAAATCCGAGGAGCTATGAAGCTCTTTGTCAGAACCGAACTGGCCACATATGATAGCTCAACAAAGTGGCTGGCATATCGCGTGGACATTCACAGCAGCCAGATAATCTAAACGCGCGTCGATTCTAAGCGTGGTGGTACAGACCGCGGGGTGAGAGAGACACGCAAACTTCAAATATACAGCGGCAGGCGTCGGGGTTGAGATAGAACCCACGATTTCCTGTATACCGGGCGAGGTGGTTAACATCTCCTAGTCACCGCGATGCCCTGGAACGCGTGTCTCCATGCTGCATAGATGTGTGTCATCGATGAACGGAAATGTGCAAAGAAATATGATCGCGACGAGAGACAGAGGGGGGAGAGAGAGAACGCTAACCGCTGAGTGTAGATTTTGGCAAGGAGCTTCTGTTGGCAGGCAGCCATCAACAAAACACAATCCATGACATAATTAATAATTACTTAATGAATCAATCAGTACATGAAAGAGCTAGAGAGTCACTAAAAATAATAATCTAGCCTCACGCGTACAATTAATTGCACGCATATTGCGTATAAGATTGGCATATAATGGTTGTGCTATGGTGAAGGGCCGTTGCCCGAAACGTCGCTTATTATAATTGTCTTGTTAAAGTGTGCCCGTGCACCACTGCCAACGCAGCAGCATCACCAACTACGTAATGTGTTTAATCTAGATCAGGGTCCTTGACTCATTTTAAGAGTGGTGGGGGCACTTTGGCCGACAAGACATCATCACAGACACAACTTCAACCGAGAGGATGGGTACAAACTGAGCAATCATTTGAAGGACGTTATTAACCAGGTGAAGTCTGAACTGACTGTGATGTTTCCATCCTACCTACCGATGTCGGCTGTTATTTCCGACTCTGTCTCTCTCTCAATGACTCTCTCTTAGATCTCTCATGCTCACATGCCCTTTGGGTTGCACTCATGCCTTTGGATTGCACCACTCTTCGATTTCACATTAACATGCTAATCTCTCACATAAACATAGCCACTTCCGTGCCCTCGTCGAGGAGGCCGCTCTCCTCCTATCTTACAGTTATATGCCAATTTCTCACATTAACATCACTAGCCCCGGCCACTTCTTTAAGACCTTGGGCTACACCCATTTCAAACCTTTTACAACAGTCCGACTCAGCAGCAGACTATGCTTTCCCACCTGATGACGGACGCTTGTGTTGCGCCCGAAACGTCGTGATTTATTTTATTTTATACCTACGTGACTTTACCGAAAGAACTAAAGAGTAATACATCATCAGTAGTGGTGTGAGAGCCGCCACACATTTTGAAACCATCGTTGAGTTTGACAGCAGCAGCACGGTGACGATGATGATGGTGATGATGGTGGTGATGATGATGGTGATGATGATAGTGATGATGATGGCGATGATGATGGCGATGATGATGATGATAGTGATGATGATGATGGTGATGATGATAGTGATGATGGTGATGATGATGATAGTGATGATGATGATGATGATAGTGATGATGATGATGGCGATGATGATGGTGATGATGATGATGATAGTGATGATGATGATGGTGATGATGATGGTGGTGATGAGGGCGATGATGATGGTGATGATGATGGCGATGATGATGGCGATGATGATGGCGATGATGATGATGGTGATAATGATGGCGATGATTATGGTGATGATGATAGTGATGATGATGATAGTGATGATGGTGATGATGATGATGGTGATGATGGCGATGGTGATGGCGATGATGATGATGATGATGGTGATGATGATGGTGATGATGATGGTGATGGCGATGATGATGGTGATGATGATGGTGTCGATGATGATGATGGTGATGATGGTGATGATGATGGTGATGATGATGATGGTGATGATGATGGTGATGATGGTGGTGATGATGGTGATGATGGTGGTGATGATGGTGATGATGTATGGTGATGATGATGGTGATGATGATAGTGATGAAGATGGTGATGATGATGATGGTGATGATGATGGTGATGATGATGATGAAGGTGATGATGATGGTGATGATGATGATGGTGATGATGATGGTGATGATGATGGTGATGATGATGGTGATGATGATGGTGATGATGATGGCGATGATGATGGTGATGATGATGATAGTGATGATGATGATAGTGATGATGATGATGGTGATGATGATGATGATGATAGTGATGATGATGATGGTGATGATGGAGGGTGTTGTCACCATGTGTGTTTTGTGTCGGGGAGGCCTCATGTCAGAGGGCCGCACTGAAGGCCACCAGGGGGGGGGGGGGCACCCCTAGCCCGCGTGGCCTTGCGATGGAGTACGCCGAGTCACGAAGTAGACCATTCACATCTCTTCAAACTGCCTCTATTCAATACTCTACCACACTGCAACACGGTTACCGATAATGCCATGTGCCAGTGGCATGCTACAATTGTACTTTTAATACCGTTGAGTTTACGCAAGAATATGTTTTATATTATTGAAGGGTTTGTCTATTTGCTCGACATCTACGAATAGTGGAACTATTCACATGCCAATTCTACACTGGTGTATAGTGCAGCCTCCAACTATTGGCCACTCTATAGCGACTGGACATCTGTGGGGAGGGAAACATCTTTATAGCTCATTGCATTCCGCGAGTATAAATACATATTGTGATTCTGGTGTACGTGCTATGAAACAGAAGCTTTGCCAGAAACGTCCGGTATTGTTATTATATTTTCCCCTTTGCGGTCACACATTGACGGATGTGTTGAGTATTTTTGTTATTGTAATATCGAGAGAAGGAGAGAAAGGGAGAGATGCATAACGATGCGCATTAGTTCGATACGCTTGTAGACGTCAGCTTTGTCTTGCATTCAAAGTTAAGATCTATTATGCCCTATATATTGTTTTTCCTCTCTCTCTCTAAACGCTACCTAATAGTGATGGACCCCCCCCCACACACACACCACGTTCCATTAGGCGATTGGATAGCCCATAATTAGCTTAATGGATCGGCGCATCCCCTCCACGCACGCGAGCAATCTTCCGCTAGGGACCGCGAGGATGCGGCTGGGAAGCGGGACTTTGGGTAAAAGATCTTGCCACGATTACGGAGCGATCGGCCTCTTGCCAGTGCAACTCCCCTAGCTTCGGGATGCTTTGCCTTCGCTGAGAAGAAGGCGATCCGAACCCTTAGTGCAATGCGTCTTGAAAACTCGCCTCTTGACGCCGGCCTTTAACTCTCTCCACCCCGCCTAGTTATGACTATTTACCCTAGCAGGTTCTGAGCGAGTGGGTAAATGAGTGGCTGAGCGAATTGGTGAGTGAGTGGGTGAGTGAGTGGCTGAGCGATTGGGTGAGTGAGTGGCTGAGCGGGTGGGTGAGTGAGTGGCTGAGCGAGTGGGTGAGTGAGTGGCTGAGCGAGTGGCTGAGCGAGTGGCTGAGCGAGTGGCTGAGCGAGTGGTTGAGCGAGTGGGTGAGTGAGTGGCTGAGCGAGTGGGTGAGTGAATGGCTGAGCGGGTGGGTGAGTGGCTGAGCGAGTGAGTGAGTAGCTAAGCGGGTGGATGAGTGAGTGGCTGAGCGGATGGGTGAGTGAGTGTCTGAGCGAGTTCGTGATTGAGTTGCTGAGTGAGCGAGTGAATCAGTAGGTGAGTGAGCGGCCGATTGAGTGGGCGAGTGAGTGTCCGAGTGAGGGAGTGCGTGAGCGAGTGGGTGAGTGAGCGAGTGTCTAAATAGCCCCTTCCTCCCCCTTAGTTCTGTCCGTTTACCACTGCGGGTCGTGTTTATTCCCGGCTCTCCGACACAAGGCGGTGCGTCGGTGGGGGTTGGGGGGGGAGATTCTACGGACGGAGACCTCCGTGGACTCACGGCCGCAGACAAAAGGCAACGATCAACCCACCACCGCCTCCCCCGACCCCAATAGCCCGCAACAGGCTGTCGGGGACACGCAACCCGCTGATTCGCGAGTCGCGACCGAACGATGCCGACGCGACACGCGAAGCGGTGCGGTGGGCAACACCACGCCCGGCCTCCTTTGTCTCTCCCTGGCGTCGAGTGGTCGTGAGCCGGGAATCGAACTCGGCTCGCCGGGTTCGCGGCTGCATCGCTCGCCACGCGCTGTCCTCGCGAGCGATGACACGCGGACGCACTTAGCGTCGTGACCTTTGCGTGACCCGCCGCGTCTTGAATGGAACCTCATTCGTCTCCGCGCGGCCTGCCCATCATTGACTCCGTGTGTGTGTTTACATGCGTTCGTGTGTCCGTGTGTGTGCGTGTGTGCGCGCAGGTCATGGGGAGCGGTGGTTTAGTGGTTAGCGCTACGCTGCGCTACAAACCCGGCGACCCGGGTTCGATTCCCGCTCACTACCAAAACCGGTGACGATTATCTGAACCGCTCCTGGGCCTCCCCTAGGTCGACTCAGCCTCACATTGAGTTACCGGTGTGATGCGCTAACATCGCCACTGGGGCGACAAAGGCGGCCGGGCGTGGTGCTGGCCACCCACCCCCTCGTGTGCCGTGCCGGCCTTCATAGGGTGCTCGCTAACAGCACTTGCCCCAACAGTCTGCGCAGGCTATACGGGATCTTTGTCTTTTTTTGTGCAGTGGCCATGCTTAACACACCGCACTAGGTACTCATTTGAGGCTGAGTCGACCTAGCGGAGGACCGGTTCAGATAATCGTGTTGGCCGTGAGCTATCGCTCCCTAAAGGTGCTCACTAACAGTACTTGTCCCAACAGTTTGTTAAGGCTATGCCGGGGATCTTTGTCTTTGTGCATGCATGTAGGTCGACTCAGCCTTAAGCGAGTGATGTGTATACACATCGCCACTGGGGAGACAAAGGCGGCCGGGCGTGGTGCTGGCCACCCACTCCATCATGTGCCGCGCTTTCATAGGTGCTCTTTCTTAACGGCCCTTGCTCCACCAGCCTGCTAAGACTATACGGGGGATCTTTGCATTTGTATCATCACTACCACACTGCACCTGCTACCACCCCTCCCCCAGCCAGCCCCCCCCACCTTCCCAACTCACCCCTCCCCACCTCGCCCCCCATTCGCCCCCTCCCCACAGCCCCCCATTCCTGCCTCTCCTCCTGTCCCTCTGCGCGTGCGCACACAAAGACAAAGATCCCCCCTGTAGCCTGTAACAGACTGTTAGGACAAGTGCTGTTAGCGAGCAGCATCTATGAAGGCTGGCGCGGCACAAGAGGGGGTGGGTTGGCCAGCAACCACGCCCGGCCGCCTTTGTCTCCCCAGTGACGATGCTTACACACCGCACCGGGTACTCGTTTGAGGCCGAGCCGACCTAGGGGGGAGGCCCATGACCCGGTTCGAACAATCGCCACCGGCGTTGGCCGTGAGCGGGGAATCGAACCCGGGCGGCGCTAACCGAGACGCCACCGCTCCCCGCGCGCGCGCGCGCGCACCCACAGGTCACGCGCGCGATCGTAAACTCGCGATTATGAAGCGATCTGTCATCGCTGGGTGTTCGAGGGCTCTGTCGCTCGGGACGTATCCCCAACGCCCCCCCCGCCAACCCCCAACCCCCTTCCGAGTTCACGGCCTGGCGGCGATTTTAGTGCCCGGCTCGTGATCGTTGTCTCGCGGTTTCGGTTTATTTTCAAGTGCACCCCCCCCCCAAGACACCCCCCCCCACCCCCTCCCGTTAGCTGGGAAGCTCGTGAAGACGTTGTTACGTCAACAACAAAGCTGTCGCTTAACCCCGGAGAAAGGAGAAATACAATTAAAATAGCGAGCGAATTATAATCGCAATGTAAAGTTATTCTTTTTTTAGAGAGGGAAAAAACAAAGTTGATTGTGTGTGAGAATATGTTATTTTCAATTCGGGCCCATTTATTAACTTATCAAATATACAGTATTATATATATATATTTGTTACAATAATATAATCAAATTTGACGTGTTGTTATTGATTCATTTCAGGAGAACCACACAGAGTCGTGTGGCTCATTTTCAGGAGCGTCCTGCCGTAAAAATATATATTTTTTATTTTCAAAAGATGTCTTCAGTCCCCAATTAACGACGAGTCGTGTTTTATTATTCACGCGGGAGGAGGAAACCGGAGACACCCGCAGAAAACCCCACGCCTTGTGCGAGGGGGGAACGCTCTATCCCACCCTCCCCGTGCAGATGGGGAAACAGATGGCGATGAATTTCGATTTAAAGCTTTCGTGACTGCAGGGATTCATCTTCTTGGTTCTTTCGGTAAAGTCACGTAGAATGGAAATAATAAAATATTAAAAGTAAAACATAATAAAATATATTATATTATTATTTAATTATGTTTTATTTTTTTTATTTTATTATTCCCATTATAATAAAATAATAAAAGTAAAACATAATAAAAAAAATTATATTATTATGCTTTATTTTTATTATTTTATTATTTCCATTCTACGTGACTTTACCGAAAGAACCAAGAAGATGGCGATGAGTCCACACTTGTTGCTGTACTGCCTTCGCCTGGCGGGCATCGGGGACGGCACCACCAGGACGCCCACGGGAATAATGGGGAGTCTCAGGACGACATCTGCGCCGTGATCCACCAACCCTCGCTGCTGCTGCCTTCACAGTGCTGGGTTAGAGGTCACGCCAGGTGCAGCAGCAGCAGAGTAGCCGCCGCCACCACCACCACCACCACCACCGCCACCGCCGCCGCCGCCACCGCCACCACCGCCACCACCACCACTACCGCCACCACCGCCACCACCGCCACCACCACCGCCACCACCGCCGCTACCGGCACCACCACCACCACCACCGCCGCCACAGCCACCACCACCGCCACCACCGCCACCGCCGCCACCGCCGCCACCGCCACCACCGCCACCACCACCGCCACCACCACCGCCACCACCGCCACCACCACCGCCACCACCACCGCCACCACCGCCACCACCACCACCACCGCCACCACCGCCAACACCGCCACCACCACCACCGCCACCACCACCGTCAGATGAAGGGCTACACGAGAGAGGAGGAAATACAAACGAGAGAGAGACAATTCGGACGAGACTGTTTGCGATAAACGGACGTAAACTTTTTTACGTATATAATTTGTAAACCTAAATTAAGTTTTCAACTCGTGTGGGACCTTGCAGAGCAAAACAAGCCTCGGTCAGAGCGGTCACAACATCAGAGCTGTTTGTGTTTTTGTTTGAAATGTAATTTAAAAGCTACAACTCCAATTTTCCCGTAAAATGTAAACAAACAAAAAAATCTATAATTGCCTTTGCACTTTGTGGAATAAGCTAATCCCACTCTCCCACTCGCTCTAACCCAACCAACACGCTCACCTATCCGCTCACCCACCCACTCGCCCGCTCAGTCAAGCAACCACTCACCCACTCACCCACCCACCCACTCACCCACTCACCCACCCACCCACTCACCCACCCAACCATTCACCCACCCAACCACTCACTCACTCACCCACTCACCCACCAACTCACCCACCCACCTACTCACCCACCCACTCACTCACCCAACCACTCACCCACTCACTCACTCACTCACCCAACCACTCACCCACAAATGATGCCTCTCATCCAATCACCCACCGAGCCGCTCTCCCACTCATCCATCCATTGACGCACTCTCTCACCGACTCGCTCACCAACCCACTCACTCACTCCCTCACTTACCCGTTCGCCCATCCGCTTTACCCACCCAACCCAACACTCCCACCCAATTCCATCATCCATTCACTCACACACCGACTCACCGACCCACCATAAACTCTTGCCCAGTCCCAAGTCAGCAGAAAAAAAAATCACGCGTAGCCTCTCCCACCTCCAATCCTCTCCGTCCCCTACCCCCACTCTCACTCCCTTCCCTCTGCCTAATCTAATTACGCAATCGCTATCCTCTCTACATCATTACGGCCGTAATTAATGTGACAGGGCTCACGTGGGGTTAAGGGGCTGGGGGTTGTGCGCGGGACGGGGGGGGGGCTACGTTGTGATGGGTGGGAGGACGAGTGGCCCCATAACAACGTCTGTCATAAATTTCGATTTAAAGCTTTCGTGACTGCAGGGATTCATCTTCTTGGTTCTTTCGGTAAAGTCACGTAGAAGGGAAATAATAAAATGTAAACATAATAAAACAATTATCACGACGTTTCGGCCACAACGCAAGCAGACGTCCTCAGGTGAAGAACAGGTCTGTCGGACGCTGTCTTTCCGACAGACCTGTTCTTCACCTGAGGACGGCTGCTTGTGTTGTGGCCGAAACGTCGTGAGAATTATTTTATTATGTTTTATTTTTATTTTATTATTTCCCTTCTACGTGAATTTACCGAAAGAACCAAGAAGAACGTCTGTCATGCATGCGATGTAAATACACTGCTGGACGAGGGCTTCGCTGAGCGGGTCATTTGACCCTGTGAGTCATTTGACCTTGTGAATGCGTTATCGGACCCGGAGGTGCCGTATATCAGCACAGTGCAATGACTTAGTCGAGGCTTCCATCCAGCAGTGGATGAATCATGGCCGATGATGATGACGATGACATCATGCCGCCAATACCAGCATCGCTAGATTCTCCATAATACATCGTAAATGTTGTGGATTTACTGTTGTTGTGAATTTACTGTTGTTGTGAATTTACTGTTGTTGTGAATTTACTGTTGTTGTGAATTTACTGTTGTTGTGGATTTACTCCCCAACACACCGGTGGGCTGAAGTCGTCACTATTTGGCGTTTTGTCAACGTGACAAATCCCTTACTGGTTGGCTGTGTCGGGTGGTGGAGGGTTTCGACACATTCATACTTACGCGATGTGACCCAAAAACCTTTTTTTTCTGAACAAATGTTCACGCGGGCACGGCTCACGAAGGGAATGGTTGGTTGCCCGGAACCATTCAAGGTTGAGTCGACCTAGGGGGAGAGCGCTGGACCGCGACCGGTTCTCATATTTGGGATTGTTGTTGGCTCTGAGCGGGGATCGAACTCAGCTCGCCGGCTTTGTGGCGCTGTGCGCTGACCACCGCGTCACTGCTGCCCACATACTTACGAAGATAAAGATGCCCCTCCTCCAGTATAACCTAAACAGACTGTTGGGGCAAGTGCTGTTAGCGAGTTGCACATACGAAGGCCGCTATACCACACCACGTGGATGTGTGGCCAGCACCACGCCCGGCCGCTTTTGTCTCCCGGGCGACGATTTGTAGACATCGCACCGGGCACTCATCTGCGCCGTGCCTATAGGGGAATGCCCAGGGCCGATTCAGATAAATCGTCACTGGGTTTTTTTGGCGGCCGTGAGCAGGGGAACGCGCTAACCGCTGCGCCACCGCTCCACCGCATTACTTAATCCACCACCACCACCAACACACACGCGGTCACGCACGACGACATGCAGCCGTGCGATTCTGCTGGACCGTAGCGCCGCTAATGCGTTTAGAATAAAGCTGACACAGTGGCGAGCCGTTCCTGCGCGCGTCCCAGGTCTCTATGAATCACCCCAAACTCTATAGCTCACCGCTGTAAATGTCCAATAGACAGGCAGTCTATATAGCTCCACGACGGACAATTAGCAAAGAGATAGAGGGAGAGAGAGAGAGAGATAGGAAAAAAAGATTCCAGGTGCGGTAGCGATTTGCGTGACGGCCTCAGATCTCAGCTGTCCTGGGTTCGATTCTTCGCCGCACGAGAAATAAATCATCGCCGCACCTGCTGGCTTTGTCAAAGACGGGCTCACGGTGGCTTGGAGATGTTAACTGCCTCGCCTGGTATACAGAAGGTCGTGGGTTCGATCCCGACCCTGGCAACTGTATATTTTGATATGCTTGGTTCTTTCGGTAAAGTCACGTAGAAGGGAAACAATACAATAATAACAATATAACGGCAATAAAATGCTCACGACGTTCAGATTGCAACACAAGCAATCATCATCACCGCCACTTTTTTCAAATTGTCTTGCTGCGGTGTTCACACCTGATGATGATTGCTTGTGTTGCAGTCGAAACGTCGTGAGAATTTTATTGTTTTATATTTTTATTATTTTATTGCTTCCCTTCTACGTGTCTTTACCGAAATAACCAATAATATGAATCCTTGCAGTCACGAGAGCTTCAAATCAAAATGTATATTTTGAGTTTGTGTGTGTCTCTCTCTCCCCGTGTTCGTGTGGATTTCTCTCCGTGTCCTGCGGTTTTTCTTCCACATTTAGAAACACGCTTTCGGAGAAGTTGGCTGCGATACATTTCCACGCGATACGCCACTTAGTTGAGCTATCATCATTTGTGGCAGCCAGGCTGCTTCTCAAAACAGAGATATATATAGCACAGTGGAGCCTTACCTGGTAAAAAAAAAACGTTTATTTTTAGTTAATCTCAGCGTTCTCCGCTTTGATTCTTCATTAATCAATCATCACCGCACCTGCTGGCTTTGGCATTCCTCCTCCCCCCTCCTCCCCCCCTCCTCCTCCACCCTCCTCCTTCTCCTCCCCCCTCCTCTTTCCCCACCTCTTCCTCCCCCTCCCCCTCCTCCTTCTCACCACTCCTCCTCCACCTTCCTCCCCCCTCCTCCTCCTCTCCCTCCTCCTCCCCCCTCCTCTTCGTCTCGCCCAGGTGACCATCTCGCCCAGGTGATCATCTCGCCCAGGTGATCTACAAATCCCCACTGGAAGAGCTTTCCAGGTCACCCGGTGCCTCCAACCTTTTCTACTACGGCCAAGTAGCAGCACTCCGGGGAGGAGTAAGCATTTGTACACGCGTGCGTATGCATGTGTGTGTGTGTATGCATGCAAAACAACCCCCTACCTCTTCTTCGTGATGCTGGACGGGCAACGTTGTCGTGGACAGTGCCGTGGGGGGAGGGCCAATTCTGTTTGGCCTTTTCCCTCGGGGCATTTGTAGCTAAATGGGGGCTCTGGACGGGTGCGAGGGCCTGGTAACCCCTCCACCTTCAATAAAGTACCACTAAACCACGTCTAAGATATCTAATTAATAAGCTTGTGCCGGAGGCCCTGGGAGACAGGCGTCTATGACGTCTCCTGGCCAAACCCCATTTGGCGGAGCCAGGAGATTGAATCTCTACCCTCGGGGCTCCTCCAGAAACAACAAAAAGCCACTACGGATGGCCACGTGGAATGTTCGAAAGCTCACTGCGGAGGAGAGGCTGCCACTCCTCTGTCAGGAGCTGGACCGGTATGGCCTGGATCTCTGTGGTATTCAGGAGGTCCGGTGGACCGGCTCTGGCTCCTGCCACTATGATGGGTGGGCAGTCCTCTACTCGGGTCAGAAGACTACTAAACAACAGGGAGTGGCTCTTCTTGTGAACAGGGATGTCCTCTGGCTCCCACATTATTTTACATCTATTTTGACCACGTAGTTCGTGAAGCCTTCAATAGCTGTACCAGAGGAATTTCCACTTGGTACAGATACAATAGGAGGCTGATCAATGCCCTGGTGCGGTCAAGGGATGGCTTCCTATTGGTCAACCACGTTATGTATGCTGATAATTTGGTAATTGCTGCTCATTCAGAGAAGGAGTTTGAGACGCTGCTGTGCAAACTGGAGCGTGTCATGTAGCCCGCATGCCCAATCACCGCATGCCCAAACAGCTTTTGTTCGGCCGGATCGAGGGGGCTAAACAAGCACAGCACGATCTAAATTTTAGAACTTTCGTGACTGCAGGAATTATTATTTGTTTCTTTCGGTTAAGTCACGTCTAAAGATAAAATAATAAATTAAATTAAATAATAGAATACGACGTTTCGATTGCAACACAAGCAATCATCATCAGGTATAATGAAATAGCGACATAAAATCTAACCAGAAAACTATAGACAGACATATTAGCAGACAGATATCACCAAGATACATAGCGAGAGCAACACAGGTAACAGAGAGGGGTGATCGTCTCTGTGTGGTGGCCTTAAATAGACGATGATGATTGCTTGTGTTGCAATCGAAACGTCGTATTCTATTATTTAATTTAATTTATTATTTTATCTTTAGACGTGACTTAACCGAAAGAAACAAATAATAATTCCTGCAGTCACGAAAGTTCTAAAATTTAGATTGAACCACTTCTACGGGGAAGTTTTAAGCTTATCTTTTTTCTCTCTCTCTGGCGACTTGTTTTCTCTGCCTGTGTCCTCTCTTTAGATTGTTCACACTTAAATTCTAACTTAGCAATCTTTGAAATACGTAATCAACCAGGCTATGCGTTAATTGTGTGTTGACCGACCCTCTGTGTTGTATTACATTACATTTCGATATTTTACTAGGTTATTTAATTTTAGTGTGTCCTTCTCCTGATTTTCAGGCTTGCTTGCCGTGCCATCGCATTCGCAGCACCACGTCTGTTGACCACTCATTGATATGCTAATTTTTTCTCTAACCCTCCTCCCTCTCTCTGCCTCCGCCCCCCCCCTCTGTCTATTTAAGGCCACCACACAGAGACGATCACCCCTCTCTGTTACCTGTGTTGCTCTCGCTATGTATCTTGGTGATATCTGTCTGCTAATATGTCTGTCTATAGTTTTCTGGTTAGATTTTATGTCGCTATTTCATTATACCTGATGATGATTGCTTGTGTTGCAATCGAAACGTCGTATTCTATTATTTAATTTAATTTATTATTTTATCTTTAGACGTGACTTAACCGAAAGAAACAAATAATAAGCACAGCACGGGCTATAGAAGAGATGGAGTGATGTGGTACAGGCGGATGTGGAGCTGAGTGGACTTGCCGATGACTGGTACCAGCGGTGTCAAGATCGGCCTCTGTGGAGGAGGCTCGTGAAGGACGCTACTGGGCAGTTGGAGGCAGTCGCCCTCCAACAACAACGGAGGGCGGAGGAGCGACGCTCATAACAACGAGCGGAGCGCCGGGTGGCTAAAGCACAGCAAATTGGCACAGTAGGGGGTACAGGTGGTGCATCAGTCAGCCATCTCAGTCAGTCGACCCGTGGCACCTTGGTCTGCCCCGTGACCTCCTGCTAGCGGGCGTTCGACACTTCACGTGGCCTTAAGGTGCACATAGCCTGGCACGGGCGACGTTGTGACGAATGGCGGTTGTTAGTGCTGTTGTTATGTATGCATGCATGTGTGTATAGGTTGACTCAGCCTCAAAAACGAGTACCTTGTGTGGTGTGTAAATATCGCTAACTCGGGAGACAAAGGTGGCTGGGCGTGATGCTGGCCACCCACCTCCTCGTGTGCCGTGGCGGCCTTCATTGGTGCTGGCTCGCGAACAGCACTTGATTCAAAAGGTGGGTTAAGGCTACACGGGTGATCTTTGGCTTTGCGTGTTCGTGTGGACCCATCTATGCCCGAGGGAATTCTCTCTGCCCGAGCAGCGCTCAAACCTTGCCTCTGTGAACTTGCTCAGCCAGTCTCATCTCATTCTTTACATATCGTTTGGGCAAATGCTATTAGTGAGCATCAGCCAAAGATTTCTCTCCGTATAGTATTGACAGAGCCCCTATGATCTCACACGCTCACGCGCACAGATGTACAGTAAATACAGAGACAAACATCGCCCGTGTAGTCTCCTGACATATTATACTGGTAGGAACCTCCTGGTTACACCAGCCCACAAGGGATTATTGTGTCCATCCGTCCGTCTGTCGTGCAGGGAGGGGCTGGGTGGGGAGGGTTGGGCTGGGAGGGGGCGGGGAGTGGTGGGGCTGGGTAGGGAGGGGCTGGGTGGGGGGCTGGGAGTGGTGGGGCTGGGTAGGGAGGGGCTGGTCACCCTGTGGTGCCCTTATAAAACTCAACGTTTAACCTACTCACGCCGGCTTGTGCCCGCCCTCACAGTCGGGCATATTTGCGGAATACACCACGCCACCGTTGACCCTGGCCATTGACCGAGCAACCCAACGTTCCTACCAGCTCCCTCCGCAGGAATGTGTTTGGGGGCAAGTGCTGTTCGCGAGCACTTCTGATGGCCTGAACGGCACACGAGGAGGGTGGGTGGCCAGCACCACGCGCCGACCGCCTTTGTCTCCCCAGTGGCGATGTTTTTACGCACCGCACCAGGTACCCATTTGAGGCTGAGTCGACCTAGGGGAGGCACAGGAGCGGGTCAAATGTTCGTCACTGTTATTGTTCGTGAGCGGGAATCGAACTCGGGTCACCGGGTTCGTAGCACAGTGCGCCAACCATTGCACCACCGCTCATCTTACCACCCCCACTATACACACAACAACAACAACCGCCATTCGCCACTAAGTGGCGGTGACGTCACCACGACGCTTGTGCCAGGCCATGTGCACCCTGAGGCCACGTGAAGTGTCGAACGCCCGCTGGCAGGAGGTCACGGGGCAGACCCAGGTGCCACGGGTCGACTGACCGAGATGACCGAGATGACTGGCTGATGCACCACCTGTGCCCCCTACTGTGCCAACTTGCTGTGCTTTAGCCACCCGGCGCTCCGCTCGTTGTTGTGAGCGTCGCTCCTCCGCCCTCCGTTGTTGTTGGAGGGCGACTGCCTCCAACTGCCCAGTAGCGTCCTTCACGAGCCTCCTCCACTGAGGCCGATCTTGACACCGCTGGTACCAGTCATCGGCAAGTCCACTCAGCTCCACGTCCTCCTGTACCACATCACTCCATCTCTTCTCTAGCCCGTATATACACACACACACATCAATATAAACACACGAAGACGACTTTGCCCCCTTGCTAGGACCGGTTCGGATAATCGTCACCGATGTTGGCCGTGAGCGGGAATCGTAAACACGTTCGTCATCTTCTCGGTTCTTTCGGTAAAGTCACGTAGAAGGGAAGTAATAAAATAATAAAAACAAAACATAATAAAATAATTCTCACGACGTTTCGGCCACAACGCAAGCAGCCGTCCTCAGGTAAAGAACAGGGCTGTCGGAAAGACAGCGTCTGAATTTCAGACGCTGTCTTTCTGTACTACAACAAATGATGTGCAAATGCTCTGCATTTCAGGCCACTGTGCGCACACCACGAGCCGAGGCAGTGGCACCCGCAGCACTGCACAGATTCACGGCTCGTTTCAGACTGAGCGCCGTCATCCGTGCAAAGTCACAGATCGCAATCGCCGAGGCGTCAGCCGAAGGCCACGCCGGCCAACAATTGCCCAAACGCTCTGCGGTCCTCCGTACATCGAGTGGGATTCAATCTACAGGGGGAAGGGGGGGGTCCAGATGTATTTATTTAGGTGATTTTCGAAACGTTGTTTGTTTGTTGTAGTACAGAGTTAGACTGATGGCCTTAATCTAAGTTGTCTTGTGGTTGTTGTTGTTGTTTGACTTGCATCCCACTGGGATATTTGCACAGGGTTGGTGTACGGTGATTTTTCTGCAATATTTTGCTGTCTTTTCTTGGATTTTCTGTTTGCACTTAGTCACATATTCACTTTAAGATGTTTTCTTGTTCATGTTTTTGTTTATTGTTTGTTGCGGTTGCACCCGATTCAAGAGCCGAATGGCTCACAGGGCTATACCTAATAAATTAACTTTGAACTTTGAACTTCGTGACACACTCCCCCTCCCAATTAATTGACCCCGGACATTTTGTTCCTTTGCATATTAATTTCTGTTTTAAATAAGCCTCACGTAAAAAATAATAATGTAGTGGGGGTTCACAAGACACCCGGAGCAACTTGCACAGTGGATGTACTATACGGTATCGATGTATCTCTAAAGGTCCTCTATGTGTGGCTACGAGTCTCGATGTATCTTTATGCGCCTCAAGTAAAAAATATATAGTTTTATAGAATGTACTAGCCGGTCACAAGACATATGGAGCACTCTGTATAGACTCAGTCCGGTGGCTAGGAGATGTTAACAACCTCGCCTGGTATACAGGAGGATCGTGGGTTCGATCCCGACCCTGACCGCACAACGACTTAGTGCCCTATCCGCAAATACGAAGGAGACGTCAAAGCGATGATACACTCTGCTGCGGTTGTCTGGCATGACCACCTCAATGCGAAGTTATATTTCTTCCTTTGCATCTACACAAGCAGACACGCAACAACAAGAAGAAGAAGACCCAGAGAATTTCAGATTCATCGTTTCTTTCGGTAAAGTCACACAGATAGAAAATACTTAAATACAAAAAGAAAAGAAAAAAAAACAGGAATTTCCATCCGGCGGCAAATAATATAATTCGAGGTCAATCGATATCCGATTGAGGTCAAGCAATCGATGTCCACTGGTCATCCGTCCACGCGACTGCGTGTGCCGATGGTCTGGGGAGTCGCTCGTCCCTCGGTCTGAGAAGGAGGCTGTCGCTGCTTCCGCCCAGGCTGCAGCGCCTTGCCATCAACAGCAGTGGCAACAAAGCAACTGCCCGGGTATTTTATTATCACGTTCGTGTGTATCTATCAATCACAAAACACTCCACGTGTTCAACTCCCCCATCTCCCCCTCCTATGAGCAACGAAGTCACCTGTGAGGAGAGGCACAGGAGTTGCCTTGCCTGGATGTGTGCGCCCTGTTTGGTTTGCTGCTGGTGACTGCGTATTTCGAATCGGAATCGCCTCCAGTGCTGTTGCTGCTGCTGGCGGCAATAACAGTTGTTTAGAAGTCCTCCTAATGACGACCGCTGGCGTTGCGATCGAAACGTCGTAGTTTTTTTTTGGTTATTTTTTATTAATATTATTTTTTTCTTTGAACCTATCTACGTGACTTTACCGAAAGACCCAAAGAATATGAATTTCTGCAGTCACGAAAACTTTAAGTCAAGATTCAAAAAAGTCTGTTTGGCAGTGAGGCCTCACTCCGAATCAGTTGAGCAGCAGCGGCAGCATGATGATCGTCAACATTGGCTGTGCCACACTGACCTCTGCTCCGATGCGATGCAACGATTTGACGCGTCGGCTTTCGCGTCCAATAGCGCCCATGACGAAGGCTTTTTGTGGGGGGGTTAGATGGCGTCAACTTTACTAATTGGCTGTGTCGTTTGGTGGCGGGTTTGACGACACATTTTTATATTTACGCGATCTGCCTGGCACCGTCAATCCACGCGAATCTCTGCGGGTCTTGCCAGCCGCAGTTTCTGCCTTTTCCACAATTGCGCGAAACGAGAACCCCGTTTAACACGTAGCCAGTCGCGACTCAAAACTGCACTAGAGGATTTCGATTTAAGGCTTTCGTGACTGCAGTGATTCATCTTCTTGGTTCTTTCTTCCCGACAGACCTGTTCTTCACCTGAGGACGGCTGCTTGCGTTGTGGCCGAAACGTCGTGAGAATTATTGAATTGTTTATTATATATTTTTTTTTATTATTTCTTTTCTACGTGACTTTACCGAAAGAACCAAGAAGAAGATGCTCTAGAGGAGTTGTACACCCATAGCTGCCACTGCTATTCAGTGGCCTGAAATAAAATAAAATGTTTCACTCCGGATGACCGCTGCAAAGTATGACCTGTGTTTTGATTTAGTGTGCTGATCTTAAAGGTGCATTGAAAAATGTTGACACTCCGACTGATGCTCCTGCTGTTGTGGAGTGACTCATGCAGCCAGCTATGGCTGCAGAGTTTGGTAGTATATGTTGTTTACGTCGTTTATTGTGAAAATTCGGTCACAGTTCCTATGATCACTGTTTCATTGCTTTTATGGCTTTATTTTGGTGATTTCGAAAACTTTTTTTGTTTGCCCATGTTTGTTTGTTGTAGTACGGAGTTAGACTGATGGCTTTAATCTAAGTTGTCTTGTGGTTGTTGTTGTTTGACTTGCATCCCACTGGGATTTTTATACACAGCGTTGGTGTGCGGTGCTTTTTGTGGAATATTTTGCTGTCTTTTCCTGGATTTTCTGTTTGCACATAGTCACTTTAAGATGTCTTCTTGTGCATGTTTTTGTTTCATGTTTTTGTTTTTTGTTTGTTGCGGTTGCTCCCGATTCAAGAGCCGAATGGCTCACAGGGCTATACCTAATAAATGTAACTGAAAAACCGATGTTATTCATAACAAAGGATTTTGGGTTAGATCGACACAGCCAATAAAGAAGTTTGTTTCCAAAACCTGCCAATTAGTTTACCATTTCAGCCCACGGGAGGCTGCCTTTGGCGAGATAGAGGGGGGGAGGGGGTGCTAAACGGGCGCGGCACGGCCTGGCGAAGCGATGGAGCTGACATAATGCGGGAGGATTTGTATAAAATTTGACTTGCCGATATCTGGTACCGCGGGTTGTGTCAAGGATGGCTTCGAGACCACAACGACAACAACAAGCGCAGCGCTTGTGCCAGGCTAGGTGCACGCTGAGGCCGTCACGTGAAGTGTCGAAGGCTCGCAGTTGCTGACAGGAGGTCACCGGACGAACCCAGGTGCCGTGGGCTAACTTTCCGAAATGACGTTCAATTCCACGACCTTGAATTCTACGCGCAAATGAACAAACGTAAGACAAATACAAATATCCCCCGTATAGCCTTAGCAGTTTTTTGGGGCAGGTGCTGTAAGTGAGCACCTATGAAGGCCAGTACGGCACACGAGGGGGTGGGTAGAAAGCACCACGCCCAGCTGCCTTTGTCTCTCCAGTCGCGATGTTTACACACCGCGCCAGGTACTCATTTCAGACTGAGTCGACCTAGGGGAGGCTCAGAACCGGTTCAGATAATCGTCACCGCTGTTGGCCGGGTTCGTAGCGCAGCGCGCTAACAGCTGCACCACCGCTCCCCATCACACACCCACACACAGACACAAACTCAAATATCGTGAACCCACGCACACACACGTCAGTCAATAATAGCCAACCCATCATTCTTAGACCACGCCTCACCGCCACCTGCTCTATACAGTATATATAAAAACCCACCTTCACACCGACACAGGTAAATCGACAGGTGTGCCAGCAACAGTGTATGTTTGGTGTGTGCGTGTGTGTGTGTGTGCGTGCGGTGGACACGTGCCAACCGTGAGCAGAGCTCCGAGCTTCCAGGCGAAGGATTGGTTCAGAACTAGGGACGTTTTGCGACGAGGAGGGCGAGTTAGTGGTGGTGGTGGTGAAGAGGAGACAGGGGTGGTTGGTGGTGGTGGTTGGTGGTGGTCATGGCGGAGAATTGCATCAATGGGCTAAATCTGTGTCAGGGCGCCATAGAAGGTATCTTCACGGGAGATGCGGACGTAGGTAAGACACACGCACACACGTGCTCATCACACACACGCAAGTGCTCATCACACACACGCAAGTGCTCATCACACGCACGCACGTGTTCATCACACGCACGCAAGGGATACTGGGAAAACAGCTGTTTGGCAGGTACCAGGCGTACTCTGAGGTTTAATTGGTAAAGTCACGTAGGTAAAAAATAAAATTAATAGAATAATATAAATGAAAAAAATAAATCACGACGTTTCGGAGGCAACACAAGTCTCCGTCATCAGGTGGGACCGTCACAGCTAAATTTACTGCATCACTTGATGCATCACTTGTGTTGCCTCCGAAACGTCGTGATTTATTATTTGATTTCTATTATTACTTCTATTAATTTTAATTTTATTTTTTACCTACCGTGACTTTACCGAAAAAAACCCAAGAGTATGAATCCTTGCAGTCACGAAAGCTTCAAATCTAGAATTAAGGTGCCTGTGGGAGGCTCAGGACCACTTCAGACATTCGCCACTGGTGTTACGCATGAGCAGCTATCGCAGCACGCTATCCACTGCCCTACCGCGCCCCCACAATTAAACACAAGCCAAAGGCAAAGCTCCCCCCCCCCCGTACAGCCTCTACAGACCTTGGGGTCAAGTGCTGTTAGCGAGAATTAAACTCGCACACACACAGAAACACAGCAGTTACACACACACACGCGCGCGCACCACACCCACACTCTCATCACGCGCAGCCCACGTTCGGCACACGTGGCCACGTGGCCCCTTGCATCATTACGCGTTTGAAATGATGACATGAGAACCGAAATTCGCCTCCCCCCCCCCCTTCGCTCGTTCCGCAGTTCGGCATATTTGCATTTTAAAACCAGTATCGCACAATCTCAGAGCCAGCAATCATACGACTCGTGTCTCATCGTCATCATCAACATCGTCGTCATCATCAGCCGTGATCAAGCCACTGCTGGATGCAGGCCTCCTCCCCGAAGTCGTAGCCACCACCACCCCGGTCCTGCGATGTAACTATCCACGCATCCACCCACTCACCTACCCACCCATCCACCCACTCACCTACCCACCCATCCACCCACTCACCTACCCACCCACCCACCCATCCACTCACCTACCCACCCACCCATCCACTCACCTACCCACCCACCCACCCATCCACTCACCTACCCACCCACTCACCTACCCACCATCCATTCGATCACACTCTATCTCACCCACCCACTGTCCCACCCATTAAACCATCCAATCACTCACCCATCCACCCACTCACCTACCCGCCCACCCATCCATCCACTCACCTACCCGCCCACCCATCCACCCACTCACCGACCCGCCCACCCATCCACCCACCCACCCACTTACTCATTATCTCACCCATCCACCCACCCACTGTCCCACCCATTAAATAATCCAATCACTCACCCATCCACGCATCCACTCACTCACCTACCCACCCATCCACCCACTCACCTACTCGCCCACCCATCCACCGACTCACTCACTATCTCACCCACCCACTGTCCCACCCATTAAACCATCCAATCACTCACCCATCCACGCATCCACCCACTCACCTACACACCCATCCACCCATTCACCTACCCGCCCACCCATCCACTCACTCACTATCTCACCCACCCACTGTCCCATCCATTAAATAATCCAATCACGCACCCATCCACGCATCCAGTCACTCACCTACCGAACCATCCACTCGCCCACCCACCCGTTCACTCACTATTTCAACCACTCACTGTCCCACCCATTCAATTATCCACCCACTCACCCACCCTCAAGTCGTGCGTCAGTCATCAAAGTCACGAGTAGCCACGCCCACCAGCACCGCCCCCCCCACCCCCACCTTCGCATTGGATGTCACTCCTTCGTTAGTCTGGACCATCGGTCATCATTCCGTCAGGAACTCCTCTACTTACGAACACTCGACTTACGAACTTTCAGAGATTCCAACAAACTTGAGACTCGTAAGTTCAACCGCCGCGCAACAGATGGCGGCGGTGGCTTCTACATCTTCAGAATGTGAAGAACCGATGGCATCTGCAGGAGATTATACAACTTTGCATAACTCGTTCGTCAGTAGAGGAGTCCCTGTACTGTAGTGTAGTCGTATAAAATGTAGTATATAGTAGTATATCATGTACTGTAGTAGTGTATAATGTAGTATAGTAGTTTATCATGTATAGTAGTAGTGTATATGCCGTACAAAGTGTTTGGAATCGACGGGAGTAAAGTTGGACTTACGAACACATCGACTTACGGACACATCGACTTACGGACACATCGACTTACGGACAGACCTCTGGAACGTAACTCGTTCGTAAGTAGAGGAGTCCCTGTAAGTCACTTCTAAGCACGACTTGGCGTGTGGCTCAGTGTACCTTCCTCACCACCTGTCCAGTCCAAGGCATGTGGGGGGGGGGGGGTGTCAGGGTAGCTGAGCATAGCAAAACAAAACATTTGGTGCCCGCGATTGGTTGGGTTGCGTTTTCCTCTCCAGAGACGCCGGTTGAACAGACGTCTGAATTGACATCTCTCTTCTTTGGTTCTTTCGGTAAAGTCACGTAGATAGAAAAAACGATGATAAAAAGATCACCACATTTCGATCGCGACACAAGCGGTCGTCATCAGGATGAGTTAACATCTCACCACGGAGAGAGACACACACAACAAACTCCAAATATACAGCAGCAGGCGTCAGGGTCGGGATCGGGATCGAACCCACGACCTCCTGTATAACGGGCGAGGTAGTTAACATCTCACCACGGAGAGAGAGAGAGAGAGACACCGCAAACTCCAAATATACAGCAGCAGGCGTCAGGGTCGGGATCGAACCCACGTCCTCCTGTATACCGGGCGAGGTAGTTAACATCTCACCACGGAGAGCGAGAGAGACACCGCAAACTCCAAATATACAGCAGCAGGCGTCAGGGTCGGGATCGAACCCACGACCTCCTGTATACCGGGCGAGGTAGCCAACATCTCGGTGAACGGGTGGAGTCACAATCGCCAATAACGCAGTTGTCGATTGGCAACAGGCGGGTGATGTGTAGTCATAAAAATTCAAATTTACAATGCACATTCCATTCTAGGACATTAAAACGCAACGCATGTAAACACCAATCACTACTATAATCACCCAGGAATGTCCTTAGCGCTCGTGACGTCACTCTACGTCGGCCAGCCCCCCTTCATTAATAATCATGCACAAGTTACGTCCTCCACATAGACCCGCCCCTCATTAATAATCATGAGTGGGTGACGTCACTCCACATTGAACAGGCCCCCTCGTTAACAATCATGAAGAGGTGACGTCTTCCAAATGGACACCCCCCGCCCTCATTAATAATCATGAGCGGGTGACGTCACTCCACATAGACCCGCCCCTCATGAATAATCATGAAGAGGTGACGTCCTCCAAATGGACCCCGCTATTAATATTAATTAGTGGGTGACGTCACTCCACATGGGGGGGGGGGGGGCGAGGCGCCTCCTCCCCCCTCCTCGGCGTCAACTTACAACCCTCACTACAAAGGCAGAACCCTCACGTCACGCGATCTCCGTAGCGCTGTTGAGACATCGAAGTAAAAAGGAGCGTCGTGATGAACAAGGGATTTTAACCTTCACATGAAATAGGTCTGCGTCACCGCGGCCTTACAGATTGCACACGAATTGATGCAATGAACATCACGTCGCGGTCGGCTCTTCGCTTGCAAGTTTCAGATTTACTGCAACACACGCGTTCCTTGGACGGGCTAAAAGGCGAGATTATACAGATGTAGAGGAGTAGAGGAGAGTGGCGTCGTGTGCGCACGTGACGTCACGTCTCCTAGGGTATTTAAGGGATACCCCGTGACGTAAGCGGGGTCACTGTGGGAACGGGTAGAGTAAGCAGGGTGAAGAGGGAACCAGTGGGTAGAGAGAGGGATCGAGTGGTGAGTCTGGGGAGAAGCCGGTGGTAGCCGTAGAGGTGCTTCTCTCTCCGCTCGGTGGAGTCTGCCGGCAGGGACCCGGACTCAGAGTAGGACCCCTAGCCCCTGGGAGTTGTGTACCCTGCTGTGTGTTATTGATAAGCTTTAATAAACCCTGGCGAAAGCCCCTAACTTACCTCCGTCTCCGAGTACGTACGTCAGGAACTACTCAACACATAGACTAGCTGTACTACCCGGCTTCGCCCGGGACTTGGATTCATCACGGCCGGCCGCCTTTGTCTCCCCAGTGGCGATGTTCACACACCGCAGCAGTTACTCGTTTGAGGCTGAGTCGACCTAGGGGAGGCCCAGGACCGGCTTAAATAATCGTCACCGGTGGTGGCCGTGAGCGGGAATCGAACTCGGGTTGCTGGGTTCGTAGCGCAGCGCGCTAACCACTACACCACCGCTCCCCCCACACACAAACACGCGCGCGTCCATAGGTACACACACACGCGCTTGCTGCAGACACACACAACTTTCAGGGTGCGTACGGAAGTCAACGAATGAAATAATAAGCAATGCTACACGAAGAACGCTTTAAACCTGCAACACATTCGTATTTCACTTGCCGTGCCAAATATATGCATTATTGCGCACCCCCCCTCCCCCCCAATTTTCTTTTTTACAAAAGTCTATTTTAATAACTTTTGCATGGTGTACAGTATGGAAAGTACCCACATGGCGAATTTCAAGTTTGTTGCATGTCGGGAAGTACGCAAAACATTTTGAACAGACACAGAAGGGGGGGAGGGGGGCAAAGCCACAGCATTGCAAGTCAAACTACTTAGGGGCCGTCCATAAATGACGTCACGCACCTAGGGGAGGGGGGGGCGTCATTTGTGACGATGTGTGACGAGGGGCGGGGGGGGGGTTTGAGAAATGTGACGTCACATCAAAATGCGCAACTTTAAATTAATATAGAATTGTTATAACAACACTAATTGTTATAACAACACTCCTACAACATCAGAGTGCAGCGCCACGTTAAATACGCACTACAATGACTATAGTTTAAAGCGATTTGAAACATGTTTTATTTTCAAAATGGAAATATGGTTTTGGGGGAGGGGGGGGGCAGAGCTTTGTGACGTCATATTTGAGGGGGGGGGGTCCGACTTTTTGTGACGCCGTGTGACGAGGGGGTGGGGGGGTCCAAATTCGTCCAAAACCGCGTGACGTCATTTATGGACGATCCCTTAGGACTTCTCACCAGCCATCCTACCCAGGGATGCAATTGATAGCAACCCTGTGCCCGGCATGCACGCTCCAAATGCACAGGCATGGCCAGGCTCTGGATCGAACCCACGACCTCCTGCATAGCTGGCGAGCCTATTTAAGGCCACTCAACAGAGACGATCTCCCTCTCTGTACCTGTGTTACTCTCTATGTATCTTGGTGATATCTGTCTGCTTATATGTCTGTCTATAGTTTTTCTGGTTAGAATGTGTTGTTGCTATTTCATTTATACCTGATGATGATTGCTTGTGTTGCAATCGAAACGTCGTGATTTTTATTTTTAATTTTATTTTACTTTTATTAATTTTCATTTTTTACCTACGTGACTTTACCGAAAAAACCTAAGAATAGTTAACATCTCCACAACCCTAGCCCCGAAACACCCCTGACCCTTGAACTCACCGCCCCCCCCCCCTCTCCTCCTCCTACCCCCCGCCTCTCCCCCTACCCCCCCCAGCCGAGCACTGTGAGAACCTCCTGGTCCAGCCGTGGTTCCCGACGGACATGCGAAATAAAGCGGCTCCCCACGCGCCCGCCCTCTACGCCGTTGGCAAGGCGCGCAGGTCTGCGGCCGTCAAGGGCTCAGCCGCCGCTACGTCATCCGCCACTACGTCATCCGCTGCCACCTCGTCGCACCGTGACGACGACGACGACGATGATGACGACGGAGAGGAGTCGGTGGAGTATCTCCTCGTCGGCAAGGCGACCTACGACCTCTTCAACACTTTGAAAGAGGCGAGCGAGCGGGCGGGGGTAGCGGGGGGAGACGGGGTTCCACACGCACACGCACGCACGCACGCGCACACGCACGCACACACACGGACAGGCACGCACACGCACGCATACACACACGCACGCACACACACACGCACACACACACGCACGCACACGCACAGGTACGCATACACGCACGCGAAAAATCGAAAGCGCACAAGGAGACAGCTGCCTGCCGAGTAGTGCACACAGTACACACACAGCACACACACACACACAGTATACACACACAGTACACACAGAGTACACACACAGTACACACACAGCACACACACACAGTATACACACAGTACACACAGAGTACACACACAGCACACACACAGTACACATACAGTACACACACAGCACACACACAGTACACACACAGCACACTCACACACACAGTACACACACAGCACACACACACAGTATACACACAGTACACACAGAGTACACACGCATCACACACACAGCACACACAGAGTACACACACGGAGTACACACACAGCACACACACAGTATACACACACAGTACACACAGAGTACACACACACAGCACACACAGAGTACACACAGTACACACACAGCACACACACAGTAGACACACACAGCACACACACAAGTACAGCACACACTACACACACAGTACACACACAGCACACACACAGTACACAACACACACACAGTACACACACACACTACACACACAGTACACACACACTACATACACAGTACACACACACAGTACACACACAGTACACAACACACACACAGTACACACACACAGTACACACAGTACACACACAGTATACAACACAGACAGTACACACACAGTACACACACAGCACACACACACAGTACACACACAGTATACAACACAGACAGTACACACACAGTACACACACAGTACACACACACAGTACACACACAGTATACAACACACGTACAGTACACACACAGTACACACACAGCACACACACACAGTACACACACACACACAGCACACACACAGCACACACACAGTACACAACACACACACAGTACACACACAGTACACTACTACATATATGTAGTAGCTACGGGCCCCGCACTTTCAAGGGCCCCGCACTAAACGCTTTCGGGCTATCAATTCCGGTTCGGTGATTCTTCTGTACTTGCTCTATTACTATAGTACTATACCGCCTTCAACTGTTATGAACGACTGGGGTGTTTAAGGTTAGCGATTTGTCGTACTATCCGGCTGTATATCAAATGAAAAAATACAATCAATTACTTTACTATACGAGTTTAAAAAATTGTGTTTTAATATTTACGTGTTTATTTGTTTAAATGTAGCCTCCCCCCCCCCCTGCCTTGATAACACATGCTACGTGCCCCCCGCACCGAGCTTGATCCGGGTCACTGCTCCTCCCCGGTGCCGTCTCTGACCAAAGGTGTTCAGCCCCCGGGCGGACGACGTCCTCTCCGTGGAGCTCCGATCGAGCGCAGACAGCGACCTCCGCCTCAAGTGGTCCACGGTGGAGTGGCGCTCGGCGGCTCGCGTGCCCCTCGAGGGCTGCCAGGAGTACGTGAGCGACCGGCTGGGCTACAGGCCGCGCTTCGACCACCTCATTGTCAAGCGCGACGCCTGCACCGTCAGCTGAAGGGCCATCACTCTCTCTCCATCTGTCTCTCTCTCTCTCTTTCTATCTCTCTTTCTCTATCTTTCTCTCTATCTTTCTATCTATCTATCTTTCTCTCCCCCCCTACCGTCCCCCAGCCCAAACCCCCCCACCCCGCCCCCCACAAACAAACTCCGGATAGCCTGAACAGACTGTTGGGGAGGCAAGTGCTGTCAAGCGAGACGGTGACCTATGAAGGCACGCGCCGTGACACACGAGGTGGTGGTGTTGGTGGGGGTGTGTGGTTGACCAGTGCCACGCAAGGGGTCACCTCATCCCGCCAGCCACACCACCACCCCCCCCCACTCAACTACGCCACTGCCCCCACCCCTCGCCCCCCTGTCCCCAAACCACCACGAAGTCCAAGGAGGTCGGCGTTGTCTCCTTGGCTGTGGAATTCAAGTTCAGCCTGTCGACGCGTTGCCAAGAAGGTTTCTGTTCGTCTGTCGCGTCCACGGTGTCATCGCGACGGAAGCCGCTGGGGTCTGCGTCCTGTCAGCTGTCCGTGTCCTAAGTTCGCTCCCCTTGATGAGGCTCGGGGCAGTCGCTTTGAGAGAGAGAGGAGGGGGAAAGAGAGCTCGGTGGCAGAAGAGGGAAGAGCTCTGCATGCAGAGATGAGCGGCCCTTCGGAGGCAGTAGGACTGCGAGGAGGGCTGGGTGCAGATGCAGCACTTGTCGTAGTTAAACATTTTTTTTGCATATAAAACAGGGGGAACATAGACATAGTAGGGGGAGAGGGGGTAGAGAAAGAGGGGGGGTAGAGTGAGAGGGAAGGGGTAAGAAGGAGGAGAGCAGAGCGTGAAATCTTTCGTAAAATCTTTCATTTAAACAGGGGGGGGGGCACATAAAGCAAAGAATTGAAAAAAAAACCGAAATGATGAACGAAGCAAAGTGCCGACTACACTGAGCATCTTCTTGTTTCCTCTGATCGTAAAAAAAAAGAGAGAGAGGAGGAGAGAGGGGAGACTTTTATTTCCGCCAGCAGCAACAGCACTGGAGGCGATTCCGATACGAAATACACAAAGTCACCAGCAAACACAAATAAACAAACACTGAGAGAGAGAGAGGAGAGAGTGGATAGAGAGAGAAAGAGAAACGTCACCGCTCGGACGCCGTCGATGTTGAACTCGGTTCGGTGAGAGGTCAGAAGCCGCCGGTGGAGGAGGTCCGAACCGACACATTGACACGTGGCAATAAGAACGATAATGACGATGGCGGCGGCGACATCTTTGTAAAGGGGCCGTCCATAAATATGACGTCACGCACCTAGGGGGGGGTGTGGTCAGACATTTGTGACGTCACATCAACATGCGCAACTTGAAATAACAACACGTTCTACTTAATTGAATAGCCACATTAAATACGCACTACAATGACAATAGTTTAAAGCGATTTGAAGCATGTTTTATTTTTTTGGGGGGGCGGCAAAGCTTTGTGACGTCATATTTGAGGGGGGGGGTCTGACTTTTTGTGACGCCGTGTGACGAGGGGGGGGGGGCGGTCAAAAATCGTCCAAAATCGCGTGACGTCATTTATGGACGGCCCCAAAGGCGACAATCTCGTCGGGGTGGTGGAACAAATGCACGGACTCGTCACAGCGTTGCCTACGACCAGCCACACGCTGCACGTCCACTTCTTCTGCATTGCGAACATTTACGACTCAATTGCACCGGGCACCGTTCTGGATATCTGCCCGAGGTGATGTTTACAATGATGACGGAGATTGTAACGACGACGACGATGATGATGGTGGTTGTGGTGGTTGTTGCGGTAGCAAAGTAGTAGTGAGGGCCGCCCCACATTTTGTAAACATTGTTGGGTTTGATGATGATGGGGGGGGGGGGGTTAGCATGGGGAGCGGTGGTGCAGCGGTTAGCGCTATGCTGCGCTATGAAACCGGCGACCCGGGTTCGATTCCCGCTCACGGCCAACACCAGTGACGATTATCTGAACCGGTCTTGGGCCTAGGTCTACTCAGCCTCAAATGAGTACCTGGTGCAGTGTGTAGTAAACATCGCCACTGGAGAGACAAAGGCGTTCGGGCGTGGTGCTGGCCACCCACCCCCTCGTGTATCGTTCCGGCCTTCATAGGGTGCTCGCTAACAGCACTTGCCCCAACAGTCTGTTGCAGGCTATACGGGGGATCTTTGCGGGACCTTGCGACGAAGAACGCCGCTGTAGACATAAGATCGAGAGGTGTTTTGTGGACATGCTGAAATGTACTTTGACCGTTGCTATCAGAGTCACGGAACATGATGAGGGATTACGATCGGTCCCCTGGGCTAGAACCTCAGTGCAATGTGGTATCAATGGATAGGCCCCCGTACACAGCAGAGGGTAATGATACGCGGTGTGCGGATTTGTCCTCGGAGAGCAATCGCCGTGCCCGTTGGCTCCACCGCGGGCAATGGGAGTCGAGTCGAGGATCGCGGGCAATGGACAGAAGGGGCAAAGGAACGGGGGAGGGAAGAGAGGAGATGAGAAATACTGGGAGATGAGAGGGATCGGATGAAAAAGGACGGGAGTCACGTGATTCACGGGAGACTTGAACCGATTTGGATGCACCGGGTGCGTCTCGGCGTATATCTCGAAACATGTTAGAGGAGGGCACCCCCACCCACCCACCCACTCACCGACCCACCCACTCACCCACCCACTCACCCACTCACCCACTCACCCACCCACTCACTCACCCACTCACCCACCCCATCAGAGGCAGCTTGTCCCCGTGGTTAGAAGGTCGACTCAGCGCTCGGTCTGCGGATGATGATTTGCCGCCGTGCGTGGATCACCGAGTGAGTACATCCGTGTGGTGTGTAACCTTCACAATTTGAAAGGAAGATAAACGAAGACACGTGGCCTTCTGTCGCGAATGACGTCACGGCGGGGGGGGGGGGCGAGGGGTCTTTAACGTCCGCCGTGAGAGAGGCAGACGGAGAGCCGCACGACCGCGCTCAAATTTCCGTGAGCGCACAGACACCGCGGCAATGACTGGGGCTGCCGCTGGGTTGGAACCGCGAAAGCCTGCGACAAGACGTGTATAGCAGCAGCAGCAGCAGCTCATGACTGCACTTCTGTGATAAAGAGCTTTACAGCACATCGGATTCCTCCGGCATAAATAATGATTCTAATTGAAGGCCGCCAGTGCAGCGATTAGCGCGCTGCGTCAAGAATCCGCTCGGCTCGAGCTCTCTGAACCACCGGTGACGATTACCTGAACCGGTGCTGGGCCGCCCCTAGGTCGACTCAGCCTCAAAACAAATGCCTGGCGCGGGGGAGACAAAGGCGGCCGGGCGTGGTGGTGTTGCTGGTTGGCGACCCGCCCACCCCCTCGTGTGCTGTGCCGGCCTTCATCGGTGCTACTCGCTAACACCACTTGCCAAACAGGCTACACGGGGGAACTTTTGTTCTAGTGTGTACGTACGTGCATGTTGAACTTCTTTCGCACCGTACGTAGCCAACCGCGCTAATCGGAGGTTGCGGGTGAAGGACAGCAAACCAGAGTTTACGGGTCTCTGTGTGAGTCTTTGGGTGTCTGCGTGAGTCTATGGGTCTCTATTTGAGTCTACGTGTGTGTTCAGGTGCTCGACGTTCATTCCAATGTGGAGGTCTCCTTCTGCTGCAGCTGCTGGCCACGAGGAGAGGGCTTCAGCAGAGAGAGGGAGAGTTCGTGACTTCAGCAGAGAGAGAGAGGGAGAGTTCGTGTCGTGTCGCTGTTCCGCCTCCTCCGCTGAAGGAGCGCAGACCGCGATGGGTTCACTTATACGGTCCATCGGTTTTATTGGGAGGGGTAAATGATAACTTATGTAGACATCGCTTCGTCTGCATACTGTCTCGTTCCCGTTGCGCGTTTACGCGTTCATTGTCAACGCACTTCCCCCGTACACTTCGTTGTTTTTTTTTGGGGCTGTAAATAAATACGTGTAAAAAAAAAAAACGAGAACTCCCCTTGCTTCGTTAGACCTGTGTTTGCCATCGCCAATGACGGTTGTTGTTGTTATTGTTGTTGTCGTTCGTATTTGTTGTTCATCTCTTTAGCGGTTTTCGCTCGTGCGGCAAGTCCTCGCTTAACGCGCGGTGATCGCTCTTCGGTCAGGAAACGCTTTTCGCGCAACGCGGAATGTGCCCCTCGTTATAACGCGGAATGCGTTATAATTGGCGTAGTAACTACATTATCAGTGGCGTAGTAACTACATTATCAGTGGCGTAGTAACGACATTCAGTGGCGTAGTAACTACATTATCAGTGACGTAGTAACTACATTATCAGTGGTGTAGTAACTACATTAACAGTAACTACATTATCAGTGACGTAGTAACTACATTATCAGTGACGTAGTAACTCCATTATCAGTGACGTAGTAACTACATTATCAGTGACGTAGTAACTCCATTATCAGTGGTGTAGTAACTACATTAACAGTAACTACATTATCAGTGACGTAGTAACTCCATTAGTAGTAACTACATTTTCAGTGACGTAATAACTACATTATCAGTGACGTAGTAACTACATTATCAGCTCAGGGGGTCCAGTAATCGATCAGGTGGGGTCCCAATTGTTGAATTCGTCACACCCAGGCTATTGTATATCGCGTACTCCTTTCTCGCCTGTCTAACCGCATCGTCGTTTGTGCTCACGGGCTCGAACATTTAGCGCTGTAGGGGGGCGCTCCATCTTCTCAAAACGCAGCGCACTACACAGCTCCATAGTAGTGACGTTACTGCTGTAATTGAATTAAATTAAAACGTGGAACGTAAAATTGCCAGCGTAAGAACAGACGTTCAAACCGCGCGTTTAAGTAAGTGGTTGCTGTTCTTCTATACCGTTGTTGAACACAAATCTCACAATGCGAGTGGGCTGGGAGGGAGGGCAGCGAGGTAGGGAGGGAGGGCTGGGAGGGAGGGAGGGCTGGGAGGGCAGGGAGGGAGGGCTGGGAGGGAGGGCAGGTAGGGAGGGCTGGGAGGGAGGGAGAGCAGGTAGGGAGGGCAGGGAGGGAGGGAGGGCTGGGAGGGCAGGGAGGGAGGGCAGGTAGGGAGGGAGGGCAGGGAGGGAGGGAGGGCAGGTAGGAGGGAGGGTTGGGAGGGAGGGCTGCGAGGGAGGGCAGCCCCCCTCCCAGCCCTCGTAGTTTTGGCCACGAGTGGGGGGAGGGGGGAGCCAAGCCACGCTCTACCTGCCCCCCCCCCCGCCTCACGCCACCGGTTGTAAGTCGAGGCGAAGTCGTGAAGTCGAGGCTCCGATCTTCGCCCGTAAGCGGCGGTCGCCAAGTCGGTGGCAGCTTTCGCCTCGGGGCGTCCGCGATGTCACGGGGAGAGTGGAGAATGAACAGCGACCGCAAGGCGATCTCAGTGACGTGGCCGCGTAGCAGAGGTCTCAACCGGGTACCCGATACCCGTACCCTACCCGATACCTGGCTACCCGTACCCGGCCGGGTACGGGTACGGGTAGGCCGTGAGTCACTGGTGAGTAACCGTTTGTCACTCAATTCGGGTAGGGTACCGGTACGGGTAGGGAACGGGTACCCGTACCCGGCCGGGTACCCAGGCGGGTACGGGTACCCATTTGCGACCCTGGTGCGGCCGGGTACGGGTAAGGAATCAAAACCCGTTTGCGACCTCTGCCGCGTAGGAGTGTGTCGCGAAAGGGGATCTCAGAGGGTGTGGGGGGGGGGGGGCGCTTGGCGCGTGAAGATGGTGGCACATTTTGGGGGGTTATTTAGGGCCGTCCATAAATGACGTCACGCACCTGGGGGGGCGGGGGGGTCAAACATGCGTGACGGGGGGGGGGGGGGTGAGAAATGTGACGTCACATGAAAATGCACAACTTTAAACAAATATAGACAACACGTTCTATTTTATTAAATAGACTCTTTAAAACATGATTTCTCCTACAACTTTTGATTTAAAGCTTTCTTGACTGCAGGGATTCATATTCAAATTTTTTATATTTTTATTATTGTATTGTTTCCCTTCTACGTGACTTTACCGAAAGAACCAAGAATATATATTCTCCTACAACATCAGAGTGCAGCACCACATTAAATACGCACTATAATGACAATAGTTTAAAGCGATTTGAAGCATGTTTTTTTTCAAGGGGGGGGGGAGGGAGCTTTGTGACGTCATATGTGAGGGGGGGTCTGACTTTTTGTTGAGACGGGGGGGGGGTCAAAAATCGTCCAAAATCGCGTGACGTCATTTATTGACGGCCCCTTTGTGAGTCTGCGTCGGTCGCAAATTTGTCGCTACACATGTAAGAGAGACGCGGGTTTCGAGAGACGGCCGCACAGGGAGAGAGAGGCAGCGATAGAGAGATTCGTAGATAGACAGCAGAGACGTGGGGGATAGAGGGAGAGACGCGGGGTTAGACAAACACAGAGAGAGGGAGAGAGATGGGTGATAGAGAGACAGAGGAGAGACGCGGAGAGGGGGAGACTGGCATGGAATTACATTGTTTATATGGGTAATGAGTGGGTGTATGTTAATGTGTCAAGATCAATATCGATCAATATCAATATCTTTGTTGATTTGTTTTTTTCTAAAACGTTTTGGCAAAGCTGTATAACTCCTGTCAAACCAATAAAGAATATTTTAATTGAATTAAAATCGACAGAGAGAGAGAGACAAAGAGAGGAAAAGAGAGACAGAGAAAAAGACAGAGAAAGAGACACGCAGACAGAGAGACACACAGAGAGACAGAGAGACAAGAGAGACAGAGAGACACAAAAAGAGACGCAGAGAGACAGAGAGAGAGACATAGAGAGACATAAAGAGAGACACACACACATAGACACGGATAGACACTGAGAACAAGGGCACTGAGAGGGCAATGCTACGCGTGTGGACAGCGAGAGACCGAGAGACAAACTTCTTTATTAACAACTTCCACGGTCTCGTCCGCACACTCTCCACAGTAGCTCAGCCCAGCCTGTACACAACACTAGCCCGTCTAACACTGACGGCGCTGACCGAGATAGCCAACTGCTCTCCTTCGTAGCGCAATATCTAGCGGAGACGTTCAGCGGCTACAGCGACGACGAGTCCACACTCTCGTCACCGACAGCCCCGAGCCCCCCGCTCTCGGCTCCTTTTATGCTCCCAGCAGCGCGGCCTGGCTCCGCCCTGACCGCGCCTCCCTTCTGGAACCCGCCAGCAAGTTCCAGGGGCCTCCAGACGGGGTCTTCCGTGACCCTTGCCCTAGTTCCTCCGCCCTGCCAACACCACACCGTGCACAGCCTCACCGGCGTGTGTGCGTGTGCCAGAGGTCGCAAACGGGTTTTGATTCCTTACCCGTACCCGTACCCGGCCGCACCAGGGTCGCAAACGGGTACCCGTACCCGGCCGGGTATGGGTACAGGTTACCCGTACCCTACCCGATACCCGGCCGGGTATGGGTAGGGTACGGATATCGGGTACCCGATTGCGACCTCTGGGATGAAGCCATGTTGCAGGCGCGGGTGGGTTGATTCTAGGAACTTGAATTGTGAGAAGAGACAAGACGTTGGGAAATGAGTGACAAACGGTTACTCACCAGTGACTCACGGCCTTCTCACTCATTGGTTGGGGTGAGTCACGTGCGGCTACCCGTACCCGGCCGGGTACGGGTAGCCGGGTATAGGGTAGGGTAGGGGTATTGGGTACCCGGTTGCGACCTCTGGTGTGCGCTGTCTGTCCACCACAGTTGCCGCTGCTGTCCACCAGCCGGTGCTATTGCACTACACTCGCATTGATGGTGGTGTTGTTGTCGTGGTGATGGTGGTTGTGTCTGCGGTTTGTATTTGTTGTTGGTGGCGGTCGTGTTGATTGTAGCGCCAATGCTGGTGACGCTGGTGGTTGTGGTGTAGTTGGTACCTTTGTTGGTGCCAGTGATGGTTGTTATGAGTGGTGGTGGTTAGCGGTGGTGCTGGTGTTGGATGTGATTAGTGGTGGTGGTGGTGGTAATGGATGTGATTAGTGGTGGTGATGATGGATGTGATAAGTGGTGGTGGTGCTGGTGATGGATGTGATCATTTTTGGTGGTGGTGATGCTGGTGATGGTTGTTATAAGTAGTCGTGGTGGTGGCAGTCGACCTATAAAAGGTCCTGGACCTTTGATAGGTCGACTCAGCCTCAAATGAGTACCTGGTGCGGTGTGTAAACATCGCCGCTGGGAAGACCAAAGCATCCGGGCGTGGTGCTGGCCACCCACCCCTTCGTGTACCGTGCCTTCATAGGTGCTACTCGCTAGCAGCACTTGCCCCAGCAGTCTGTGAAGGCTACACGGGGGATCTTTGCCTTTGTGTCGGTGGTGGTGGTGAATCACCTTCCTGTTGAGCTCCCATCGACCGCTCATCAGCGTAGAGCCATCGCTGCCACGTCCCCTTTGTCTCTCCCGCGAGAAGAACGGAATTGGTCCCAGGACGTTGGGGCAATATATTGGAGAACAAACGCAAACCCAGCGAGCAGTTTTTCTCGCTAAAATACTTTACACCACTCCCCCCTCCCTCCCCTCCTCCCCTCCCTACCCTCCCTCCTGGGAATCGTTTAAAGAAGACCGCTTAATTTACATCGACAGTGGCCGCCTCCCTTTGATTTTGTTTTTCACTTGACTATAAACACCGAATTCGTGAACTCTCACGGGCCATCTGCACCCTCTGCATTACGGTGATTGTCTGTGGTGGTGGTGCTGGTGGTGGTGCTGCTGGTGGTGGCTGTGTTGGTGGTGGTGCTGCTGGTGGTGGTGGTGCTGGTGGTGGTGGTGCTGGTGGTGGTGCTGGTGGTGCTGGTGGTGCTGGTGGTGGTGCTGCTGGTGGTGGTGGTGCTGGTGGTGGTGGTGGCTGTGTTGGTGGTGGTGCTGGTGGTGGTGCTGGTGGTGCTGGTGGTGGTGGCTGTGTTGGTGGTGGTGGTGCTGATGGTGGTGGTGGCTGTGTTGGTGGTGGTGCTGGTGGTGGTGCTGGTGGTGGTTGTGGTGCTGGTGGTGGTGCTGCTGGTGGTGGTGGTGGCTGTGTTGGTGGTGGTGCTGGCCACCCACCCCCTCGTGTGCCGTGCCGGCCTTCACAGGTGCTCCTCGCTAGCAGCACTTGCCCCAACTTTACCTTAAGGCTATACGGGGGGGATCTTTATCTTTGTGGCTAAAGCCAGCGAGTTGGCACAGTAGGGGGTACAGCTGGTGGTGCATCTACCGGTCATCTCAACTTCAGCCAACCCATGGCACATGCTGGGTCTGTGTCACGAGACCTCCAGTCAGCAGTCAGCCTTCGACACTTCACGTGATAGCCTCAGAGTGCACCTGGCCTGGCACGGGAGTCGTGGTGACGCAGCCGTCACTTAGTGGGTGTCGGTGGTGGCGGTGGAGGAGGAGGCACGTGAAGGACGCTGCTGGGGAAGTCGGGGGTGAGGTCGCCCTCCGGCAAACAGCGGAGGGCAGAGGAGCGACGCTCACAACAGATGAGCGGAGCACCGGGCGGTGAATTACACACGCGGTTGGCACCGTGGGAGGAGGCACAGGTGCTGCAATGTGCCAGTCATTTTGGCAGATTGCACCACCTGTGACCATGGGAGTCCAGTTTACCATGGAACTCGGGTTTACCATAGAAGTCCAGTTTACCATGGAAGTCCAGTTTACCATGGAACTCCGGTTTACCATGGGAGTCCAGTTTGCCATGGGAGTCCAGTTGACCATGGAAGTCCAGTTTGCCATTGGAGTCAAGTTTACCATGGGAGTCAAGTTTGCCATGGGAGTCCAGTTGACCATGGAAGTCCAGTTTACCATGGAAGTGCAGTTTTACCATGGGCAAGAGTCGACAACCTGCGGCTCCGGGGACGCTTGCGGCTCATGAAGGAACTGTTTCGTGGCGTTTATTAATCAAGGGCCGCCACCGTCTCCTGTTCAGCACGCAGTGGAATAGCGCCACTTGAAATGCTGAAGCTGTTTTCGTATTTTTTTTTATACAACGAATTCGAAAATCGACAGCGGCAATGTTGACGGAGGAGGGCCTCCGTGCACGTCGAGACGATCTGACTCAGTGGCGGACAATCACATTAGCTGCAGGCTTTTGGTCGATCTCAATTTCGAGAAAGGTGGCCGTGCCGCGGTCAGCAATGATCGTCTCGCTGAGAGAGAGACAGAGGCAGACGCAGAGAAAGAGACAGACAGAGAGACACAGAGAGAGACATAGATAAACAGAGAGACAAAGAGAGAGAGAGAGACATGGAGACACACACAGAGAGAGACATAGAAAGACAGAGAGAGACAGAGTGAGCGGCATAAGACAAATAGAGAGAGACAGAGACAGACAAAGAGGGAGACACAGAGAGAGACAGAGAGAGACATAAAACAAACAGAGAAAGACAGAGACAGACAGAGAGAGAGACAGAAAGAGACATAGACAAAAAGAGAGAGAGACAGAGAAAAACAGAGACAGAGAGAGACACAGAGAGAAAGACAGAGAGAGACATAGAAAGACAGAGAGACAGAGAGAGACACAGAATGACACAGAGAGTGCAACATGCCGGGTAGACAACCCGTCCAGCGAGCGGACGCTCTCAGGATGGCCACGAGCGACTCAGAAAAAAAACCAAAAACCCCAAATCACGACCACATCTTGTTCCGTGGCTGACAAGTCACAAGTCTTGCCAATGCCCTGTCAGTTGAAGGCCTCTCCATGCCGCCTTCGTCAATGCAGCGGCGGCGGTGGTGATGGCGATGAAGGGATGCCACTGATGATGGCTGTGGGCGGGGTTCAGAGCTCTCGGCCGTGACAAACCTCGCGAATTGGCTGTGTCGGGTGGTGGCGGGTTTAACGACACATTCATATTTTTACGCGAACTAACTCCACCCCTACCCCCCCTCCCCTAAAAAAAAAAAACCTGTGTTACGGATGACATCGGTCGCGAAAGCCTCCTGCGTGTTAAACAGAACGGCGATTAGTCCGCACTTGCTGTACTGCCCTGCGCTGGCGACACGAGTTTACGGTGATTCACACCAACTCTCGCTGCAGCCTCCACGGTGCTGGGTCATCGGCATCGTCATCGGCAGCGGCAGCGGCACTGCTCGGCTCAGTTGAACTCAAAGGGCTCTGACACTAAACGGTGCAATGAACCGTCCCAGAATTCTGAATGAATTGTTCTAGTTAATTCAGAATTTGGCGACGCACATAATGTCAAATTTCCATTCTCATGCGCAACGATTGGTGACCGGGGTGAGGCCATCAACAATTGAGAACTCGGTTCAATCACAACTCAGTCTACGTGAGTCTGCGGGTCTCTATGTGAGTCTACGGGTCTCTATGCAAGTCTACGGGTCTCTATGCAAGTCTACAGGTCTCTATGTGAGTCTACATGTCTCTATGTGAGTCACTGGTCACTGGGCTGAGTCCATCAACTCGTCAATACTTGAGAACCCGGTTCAATGACAGCTCAGTCTACGTGAGTCTGTGGGTCTCTCTGTGAGTCTGCGGGTCTCTATGCAGGTCTACGGGTCTCTGTGAGTCTGCGGGTCTCTACGTGAGTCTGCGGGTCTCTATGTGAGTCTACAGGGCTCTTTGCAAGTCTATGGGTCTCTATGTGAGTCTACGGGTCTCTGTGAGTCTACGGGTCCCCATGTGAGTCTACGGGTCTCGATGTGAGTCTACGGGTCTCGATGTGAGTCTACGGGTCTCTTTGTGAGTCTGCGGGTCTCTATGCAGGTCTACGGCTCTCTATGTGAGTCTACAGGTCTCTATGTGAGTCTACGGGTCTCTGTGAGTCTGCGGATCTCTATGTGAGTTTACAGCTCTCTATGTGAGTCTACGGGTCTCTGTGAGTCTACGGGTCTCTATGTGAGTCTACGGGTCTCTATGTGAGTCTACGGGTCTCTACGTGAGTCTGCGGATCTCTATGTGAGTCTACGGGTCTCTGTGAGTCTGCGGGTCTCTATGTGAGTCACTGGTGACTGAACTGAGTCCATCAACTCGTCAACACTTGAGAACCCGTTTCGATCACAACTCAGTCTACGTGAGTCTACGGGTCTCCATGTGAGTCTACAGCTCTCTGTGAGTCTACGGGCCTCCGTGAGTCTACGGGTCTCTATGTGAGTCTACGGGTCTATGTGAGTCTACAGGTCTCTATGTGAGTCTACAGGTCTCTATGCAAGTCTATGGGTCCCCATGTGAGTCTACGGCTCTCTACGTGAGTCTACGGCTCTCTATGTGAGTCACTGGTTGACTGGGCTGAGTCCATCAACTCGTCAACACTTGAGAACCCGGTTGGATCACAACTCAGTCGTGCAGTTGAACTACGCATCTCGAACTCCGTAGTCTCCGTGGAGCGGGTGCTGGGTGACCCCGTGTGATTATGAACCCGCTGACCCACGCAGGCGACCCCTCACCAGGGCAAATATACCGAATGGAATTTTGCCAATCGCCGCTCATCAATCAACGCTATCATCGATCAATGAACAGAAAAGCGCGCTCATCAGTGGGGGGAGGGGAAGCAACGCAAGAGCCGTGGCCGCAAGCCACGGAATTATAATTAATTAGCCGATGAATTAATGACTCCAGGCTGCTAATTAACGACACGGAGTCACGTGGCTCGGGAGGTCAGAGGGCTTGGGGCGCGCGACCGCCGAGAGCCTGGGTTGCAATCCAGGTAAGGGGCCGTCCATAAATGACGTCACGCACCTAGGGGGGGGGGGGGTCAGACATTATGTGACGATGTGTGACGAGGGGGGGGGGTGAGAAATGTGACGTCACGTAAAAATGCGCAACTTAAAATAAATATAGACAACACGTTCTACTTACTTAAATAGACTTTTTAATAAATGTTTTATTCCACAACATCAGAGTGCAGCGGCACATTAAATACGCACTAAAATGACAATAGTTGAAAACGATTTGAAGCATGTTTATATATTTTTTTGGGGGGGGGGGGGGGCAGAGGTTTTTTGACGTCATATTTGAGGGGGGGTCTGACTTTTTGTGACGCCGTGTGACGAGGGGGGGGGGGGTCAAAAATCGACCAAAATCGCGTGACGTCATTTATGGACGGCCCCTAACGGCCGCTCGCTCGACCCGGATCTCAACGAGGGACAGTCTCACTTCCTTCCCCCACGCACCTCCGATCAGCACCGTTGGCTCCGTACGGTGCGAAAGAAGTTCCGACATACGTGCATGTGTAACGACCCTCGGACGCGCGGACCATAGAGAGTTTCTTTCCATTGGTCGGTCGCTTCAAAGTGACGACTTCAAGTCATCTTCTTGGTTCTTTCGGTAAAGTCACGTAGAAGGGAAATAATAAAATAATAAAAATAAAACATAATAAAATAATTCTCACGACGTTTCGGCCATAACGCAAGCAGCCGTCCTCAGGTGAAGACCAGGTCTGTCGGGGAGACAGCGTCTGAATGAAACACCACCACGCTTGGAGCGTATATTTAAGCTGGGTTGGAAGGGGGAAGGGCGCCTTGACAGCTTGAATATACGCTCCAAGCGTGGTGGTGTTTCATTCAGACGCTGTCTCCCCGACAGACCTGGTCTTCACCTGAGGACGGCTGCTTGCGTTGTGGCCGAAACGTCGTGAGAATTATTTTATTATGTTTTATTACTTTATTATTTTATTATTTCCCTTCTACGTGACTTTACCGAAAGAACCAAGAAGATGAATCCCTGCAGTCACGAAAGCTTTAAATCGAGACTTCAAGTCAGCGACGACTTCAAGTTAGCGACGACGCGAAGGCAGCGATGTCTCGTACGCTGCACGCGGACCCCGGATGGCACGACTGGCAGAGGGTCTCGGAAGCAACTCTGCGACACCGCCGTTGTCTAACGCAAGCAAGATAAAAAATAAAGTAAAGGATTGCGCTCCTGCGCCACGCAGAAGGGCCATTGCCCGAAACGTTGGCTATTCTGCAAAGTCCTGTCCCGACTGATGATATCGTTACTACACTACTGGTAATGTAGTTACTACGCCACTGATAATGTAGTTACTACACCACTGATAATGTAGTCACTACACCACTGATAATGTAGTTACTACGCCACTGATAATGTAGTTACTACGTCACTGACAATGTAGTCACTACGCCACTGATGATGTAGTTACTACGCCACTGATAATGTAGTTACTACGTCACTGATAATGTAGTTACTACGTCACTGATAATGTAGTTACTACGTCACTGACAATGTAGTTACTACGCCACTGATAATGTAGTTACTACGTCACTGATAATGTAGTTACTACGCCACTGATAATGTAGTTACTACGTCACTGATAATGTAGTCACTACGCCACTGATAATGTAGTTACTACGTCACTGATAATGTAGTTAGTACGCCACTGATAATGTAGTTACTACGTCACTGATAATGTAGTCACTACACCACTGATAATGTAGTTACTATGTCACTGATAATGTAGTCACTACACCACTGATAATGTAGTTACTATGTCACTGATACTGTAGTTACTACACCACTGATAATGTAATTACTACGTCACTGATAATGTAGTTACTACGTCACTGATAATGTAGTTACTACGCCACTGATAATGTAATTACTACGTCACTGATAATGTAGTTACTACGTCACTGATAATGTAGTTACTACGTCACTGATAATGTAGTTACTACGCCACTGATAATGTAATTACTACGCCACTGATAATGTAGTTACTACGTCACTGATAATTTAGTTACTACGTCACTGATAATGTAGTTACTACACCACTGATAATGTAGTTGCAACGTTACTGATAATGTAGTTACTACGTCACTGATAATTTAGTTACTACGTCACTGATAATGTAGTTACTACACCACTGATAATGTAGTTGCAACGTTACTGATAATGTAGTTACTACGCCACTGATAATGTAGTTACTACACCACTGATAATGTAGTTACTACGTCACTGATAATGTAGTCACTACACCACTGATAATGTAGTTACTACACCACTGATAATGTAGTCACTACACCACTGATAATGTAGTTACTACACCACTGATAATGTAGTTACTACACCACTGATAATGTAGTTACTACGTCACTGATAATGTAGTCACTACACCACTGGCGATGACCGTATTGGTGGTTGTTGTTGTGTTGTTGTTATTGTTGTTGTTTATTGTGCTTGTGAACCACTGCCAACGCAGCATCAACAGCCGCAGGAGCACCACCAAATTACGTTGTCTGCGAGATTCCCGATAGTGGAATCCAAAGCCGTAATTATAATATAATAATCATATAAACAGAAATCTTTTTTATAGCAATATATTGCTATAAAAAAGATTTCTGTTTATATGATTGTGGTTATGGTTGTACTTTATAAATCCCTAATCTCTGCCATTAAATGCAATGAAACAAGAAAAGGTAAAAAAGAAAAAATGTAATACAATACACTATTATTAATTATTGTAAAAATATAAATAAAAAGTCCATACTATGTGTTAGTGATTTTTTCTATATTTCAGGCAGGAAATTCGTTTTCAAATTTATATTTTTTTCTGGGGGGGGGGGGACCCCAGACCCCCTGGAAGATTTGGGCCCCCCCCCCAATGTTGACTCCATGGCTATGCCCTTGGTAGAATCTATAAACTATCGTAAACTATAAACTATTTTCTTGGTTCTTTCGGTAAAGTCACGGAGAAGGGAAGTAATAAAATAATAAAAATAAAACATAATAAAATGTAAAGCTTTCGTGACTGCAGGGATTCATCTTCTTGGCTCTTTCGGTAAAGTCACGTAGAAGGGAAGTAATAAAATAAAAAATAATAAAACATAATAAAATAATTCGCACGACGTTTCGGCCACAACGCAAGCAAAAACAGACCTGTTTTTCACCTGAGGACGGCTGCTTGCGTTGTGGCCGAAACGTCGTGAGAATTATTTTATTATGTTTTATTTTTATTACATTATTACTTCCCTTCTACGTGACTTTACCGAAAGAACCAAGAAGATGAATCCCTGCAGTCACGAAAGCTTTAAATCGAAATATAAATATGCATTTATTTATTTACCAGCGAAGCCTCCACTGAGCCAAGCAACTCTTTTTCACAAGCGAGCTGCCCGCAAACGATAGCTCAACGAAAGTGGTTCATCATCACGTGGACATTTCGAGCAGCCAATTACTCCACTAAGCGCCTGATGTTGATTCGAAATGCGGAGGGAAAAACCGCAAGACCCGGAGCAAAAAAAATCCACGCGACCACGGGGGGAGAGAGAGACAGAGACACCGCAAACTCCGAATGTACAGCAGGCGTCAGCGTCGGGCTCGAAGCCACGACTTCCTGTACACCAGGCGAGGTAGTTAACATCTCCTAGCCACCGTGCTGCTGATGAGAGAGAGAGATACGCAAACTCCAAATATACAGCAGCAGGCGTCAGGGTCGGGATAGAACCCACGACCTCCTGCATACCAGGCGAGGTAGTTAACATCTCCTAGCCACCGTGATAATGACGATGATGAGAGACACGCAAACTCCAAACATGCAGCAGGCGTCAGGATCGAACTCACGACCTCCTGCATACCAGGCGAGGTAGTTAACATCTCCTAGCCACCGTGATGATGATGAGAGAGAGAGAGATACGCAAACTCAAAATATACAGCAGCAGGCGTCAGGGTCAGGATAAAACCCACGAAATCCTGCATACCAGGCGAGGTAGTTAACATCTCCTAGCCACCATGATGATGACGATGATGAGAGATACGCAAACTCCAAATGTACAGCAGCAGGCGTCAGGGTCGGGATAAAACCCACGACCTCCTGCATACCAGGCGAGGTAGTTAACATCTCCTAGCCACAGTGGGTGCCCAGAATCGGGATACAGCTTGGGAAGGGGGTGCAGGGGGCGGCAGGGGGCACGACGACACGACGGCGATTGACACGAGGCGGTTATCGGGCCCCCCTTTTTTTTGATAGGTACCAAAATAAAAAAAAGGAGGTTCAATGCAATTTGGAGAGCGCTTTGGGAGGAGTGGACCTATTTCCCCTCAAGCGTTCTCTCCTCTTCCCCCTCCCTCCCTTGGCTCTCTTCGTGACTTTAAGGGAATTAATTAATTACCGGCCAATAAACATCAGTCAGAGCGCGCCCACAAATGCGGCCGGCTCGCTGCGTTCCACCAAACGGGGGCGGAGGTGGGTTGGGGGGGAGGGGGGATTTGGGGTGGGTGCGGTACGTGGGGGGTGTGGGCGGAGGAGGAGGCTAGGGGGGATGGGGTGGGATGGGGAGGGGGGGGAGGGTGAGAGGGATGGGGAGGAGGGGGATAGGGGGGATGGGGTGGGATGGGGAGGGGGGGGAGGGTGAGAGGGATGGGGAGGAGGGGGATAGGGGGGATGGGGTGGGATGGGGAGGGGGGGGAGGGTGAGAGGGATGGGGAGGAGGGGGATAGGGGGGATGGGGTGGGATGGGGAGGGGGGGGAGGGTGAGAGGGATGGGGAGGAGGGGGATAGGGGGGATGGGGTGGGATGGGGAGGGGGGGGAGGGAGGAGGGATGGGGAGGAGGAGGGATGGGGATGAGGAGGGATGTGGATGGATGTGGAGGAGGTGGCTAGGGGGGAGGAAGGAGGAGGGATGGGGAGGGGAGGGATGTGGAGGAGGGGGCTAGGGGGGAGGGAGGAGGAGGGATGGGGAGAGGTGAGGAGGAGAGGGATGGGGAGGAGGGAGGGTGAGAGGGATGGAGAGGAGGGGGCTAGGGGGCGGGGGGAGGAGGGATGGGGAGGGGAGGGATGTGGAGGAGGGGGCTAGGGGGGAGGGAGGAGGAGGGATGGGGAGAGGTGAGGAGGAGAGGGATGGGGAGGAGGGAGGGTGAGAGGGATGGAGAGGAGGGGGCTAGGGGGCGGGGGGAGGAGGGATGGGGAGGGGAGGATGAGAGGGATGGGGAGGAGGGATGGGAAGGGGGGAGGATGAGAGGGATCGGGAGGGGGTAGGAGGGAGGGGAGGAGGGAAGGGGATGGGTGAGGAGGAGAGGCGCGGGGAGGAGGGGGCTAGGGGGGAGGGAGGGAGGAGGGATGGGGAGGCGTAAGGAGGAGGGGGCATGGGTGGAGGAGGAGGAGGAGGCGTGGGGATGGGGTGAGGATGCGAGGCGTGCAGTTGAGGACGGAGCGGCAGTGGCGTCCACAGGAGCTGCAAGTTGGCAAAGCGACTCGTGCAGGAGGGAGTGGACCAGGTTGCGTGCGGATGCGTTTTACTTGCACACATGGCTACACACTCTAGGCACATGCGTGTGCGGTACACGTGTGCACACACACACACACCTGTGCAGATACACAACACGTGTGCTCACGTGCGTACATACACATGAACACGGCATGCGCATACGTACACTTGAATGCACACGCGCGCATGCACACATCACACACACAGACACATCACACAGACACATCACACAGACACAGACACATACACACATAGACACACAGACACATCACACACACACAGACACACATCACACACAGTAACACATCACACAGACACACATACACAGACACATCACACACATACACACACAGGCACACATACACACACATCACACACAGACACATCACACACACATCACACACACACATCAAACACACAGACACACACATATATACACACACATCACACATACACACATCACACAGACACACACACATACACACACACATACACACACATACACGCGCACACATGCACACTTGTCACATACGCACGCGCGTAAACATAGAAACATCCCCCGTTTAGAACCTCAACAGACTGTTGGGGCAAGTGCTATTAGCGAGCACCTATGAAGGCCGCCACGGCACACGAGGGGGTGGGTGGCCAGCACCACGCCCGACCGCCTTTGTCTCCCCAGCGGCGATGTTTGCGACACACCGCACCAGGTACTCATTTGAGGCTGAGTCGACCTAGGTTCAGATGATCGTCACTGATTTTGGCCGCGAGCGGGAATCAAATTCGGGTCGCCGGGTTCGTAATGCAGTGCGCTAACCACTGCGCCACCGCTCCCCGTACACACACACACACGCGCATAGAGGTATTTACGCACACACACACACAGACACACACAACTTAACGCAGCAACACACACGCAGAGCAGGGCGCGGCAGCTGCCCAGTGTCAACCCCCTAGGTCGACTCAGCCTCAACGGCTGGCTGCGACAAAGGCGGTCGGGCGTGGTGGTGGTTGACCACCCCTAGCGCTGCTCGCTCACAGAACTTGCCCCTCCCCGACCCCCACTCTGTTGAAGGCTACACGGGGGATCTTTACCTGTGTGTATCACGCACGTGTCAGGCAAGTGAGAATCGAGAAGGGGGTAACCAGCACCCCCCTCCCCCTCGTGCTTCTTTCTTGATCCCCAAAGATCCCGGGACATCCCCTCGGAGTTGGCAGCTGGGCTGTCTGCGGGGCGGCACGCGATGGGGTCTCTGGGAGTCGTCGTCGGAGTGTGGCTCGTGATCCGCATCGCCGGCTCACAGCGCCTCTTGAGCGGTGAGCCGAGCGAGCGGTGTCATCGGTATCATCAGCAGCATCATCAGAATCACCATCATCATCATCATCATCGGTATCATCATCATCGGTATCATCAGCATCATCATCAGAATCACCATCACCATCATCATCATCGGTATCATCATCATCGGTATCATCAGCATCATCATCAAAATCACCATCATCATCATCGGCATCGGCATCATCATCAGAATCACCGTCATCATCAGTATCATCAGCATGATCAGCATCATCAGCTGCAGCAGTAGCAGCGGCAGTGTCATTGGGAGCACCAGCAGCATTACTATGTGATCATCATCACCAGCAATAACAGCAGCATCATCAGCAGCGTCTACCATATCGCTCCATCTCCCATATCGCTCCATCTCCAATATCGCTCCACGTCCCATATCGCTCCATCTCCCATATCGCTCCATCTCCAATATCGCTCCATCTCCAATATAGCTCCATCTCCAATATCGCTCTATCTCCAATATCGCTCGATCTCCCATATCCCTCCAACTCCCATATCGCTCCATCTCCCATATCGCTCCATTTCCCATATCGCTCTTTCTCCAATATCGCTCCATCTCCAATATCGCTCCATCTCCCATATCGCTCCATCTCGCTTATCGCTCCGCGTCCCATATCGCTCCATCTCCCATATCCATATCGCTCCTTTGGGCTGCCATTCCAATCCCCCCCCTGGCCATTAGCCGCCCGCCGTCCCTGGCCCTGGCGCGCGCCCTGCACCACCGCGCTCGCCGTGCTGTCCGGTACCGTCGATGACGCGACACCAGCAGCGGCAACAGCAGCAGCGGCAGCAGCAGCAGCGGCAACAGCAGCAGCGGTAGCAGCAGCAGCGGCAGCAGCGGCAACAGCAGCAGCGGCAGCAGCAGCAGCAGCACCCTGCGTGTGTTCTCTAAGCGGCGTGTCCCTCGGCCACCGTCTCTCGGCGTCAATTGCGAGCATTCGCCTCTCTCCGTGCCTCTTTGCGGATCGGTTCAATCGTCGTTCCATTTGCCGCCGATGAGGATCATGATGCTGATGATGATGCCGCTGCTGCTGCTGCTGATTATTATTAAGGCGCCGCTGCTGCTGCTGTTACTGCCGCAGCTGCCGTGATATCTGGCATGTCTAAACTCGAGCGGCGAACAAGTGTACGGTTCGAGCGCTTTTTGTTCGTGGCGATGATGATGATGATCGGCACGCAGAGCGAAGCGCCTCGATGTGTTCCACATGGTGGATGATCGCGGACGCGTTGAATCGTCGAGGGCGTGGGGGTCGGTCAACCCCGCGCACTCGGCTCTCACTCGAGGGCAGCCGTTTTAACAACAACAACATCAAAAACAACTTAAATCTTGAACAAAGTTTGGACGTCAAAATTGACGTTTTGAATACGGCGAGGAATGAGTGACTGTGAGATGCCTTGTTGACAACAGAATGTACAAACCGCATTGTTAAAGAGCGAATAAGGGGAGGAAATTAAACTGAATAGACGCGTTCATTCCATCACGTATTTTCCTTATTAAGTCAGACTGTGTGGTTGTTGTTGTTGTTGTCTTGCTGGATACCCGCTGCTGCTGCCGCTGCTGCTGCTGTGTTTGTGTACAAGTATAGATTCTAGATTTGAAGCTTTCGTGACTGCAAGGATTCATACTGTTAGGTTTTTTCGGTAAAGTCACGTAGGTAAAACATTTAAAATTTAAAGTTAATAAAAGTAATAATGGAAATAAAATAAAATAATAATCAATAAATGATTCATTATTTTATTTTATTTCCATTGTTACTTTTATTAATTTTTAATTTTATTTTTTTACCAACGTGACTTTACCGAAAAAACCTAACAGTACAAGTATAGAGTTGTGCGTGCGATTCCAATTATGGTGGTCAAAGGTATAAACAAATAACGAAATGAATCTTCGAATTCGTCTTCTTCTTACCCGTGATGCACAGTCCTTAGCAACTCCACTGCTGGATGAATGGCTGAAGGGTGTTTTGACCATACTTCACCACGCTGGTCAGTGCGGGGGTTATCGAAGGGGATAGGGGTGGGGTGGGGGAGGTGGAGGGGGGTTTGGACCAGGATTGTTTCGCCACGGTGGCTAGGAGATGTTAACTACCTCGCCTGGTATACAGGAGATCATGGGTTTGATACCGACCCTGACGCCTGCTGTATATTTGGAGTTTGCGTGTCTCTTTCTCTCTCATCATTATCACGGTGCCTAGGAGATGTTAACTACCTCGCCAGGTATGCAGGAGATCGTGGGTTAGAACCCAACCCTGACGCCTGCTGCTGTACATTTGGAGTTTGTGTCTCTCTCTCTCATCATAATCACGGTGGCTAGGAGATGTTAACTACCTCGCCTGGTCTACATGAGATCGTGGGTTCGAACCCGACCCTGAAGCTTGCTGCTGTGTATTTGGAGTTTGCGTGTCTCTCTCTCCCCGTGGTCGCGTGGATTTGTCTCCGGGTCCTCCGGGTTTTTCCCCTCCACATTTAGAATCAACATCACGCGTTCACAGTATTTGGCTGCTATATATTTCCACATGATAAGCCACTTGGTTGAGTTATCATTTGTGATGGCCAGGTCGCTTCGGAAAAATAGCTGCATAGCTCAGTGGGGCTTTACCTGGCAAAAAAAAAAAATTCGTTTGATTTGAGTTTAGGTTCAGATTCCAGGCGCCACTGATGTTAACCGTGAGTCGAGAATCAAATGCAGGCGGCCTGCGGGTCCTGCGCGAACCACCGCGCCACCGCTTGGCAAAGGCTACCCGGACCGGTACTGGGCCTCCCGTAGGTTGACTTAGCCTTAAAATGAGTAAACCTCCACTTTGGTGCGACGGTGTCAACAGCTGTTGCTGCTGCTGCTGTTGTTGTTGATAGCGGCGACGAATGCACTGCTTCTGCTACCGCTGCTGTTGCCGCTACCGCTGCTTCTGCTACCGTTGCTGTTGCAGTTCCCGCTGCTGTTGGTACTGCTACTGCTGCCGCTACCGCTGTTCTTGTAGCTACCGCTGCTGTTGGTGCTGCTGTTGCAGCTACCGCTGCTGTTGGTGCTCCTGCTGTTCCCACCACTGATGTTGGTGCTGTTGCTCTTCCCGCTGCTGCTGTTGCCGCCGCTACTGTTGATACCGTTGCTGTTGCAGCTACCGCTGGTGTTGATGCCGCTGCTGTTGCCGCCGCTACTGTTGATACCGTTGCTGTTGCAGCTACCGCTGCTGCTGTTGCCGCTACCGCTACTGCCGCCACCGCTGCTGTTGCCGCTGCCCCTGCTCACCGCGTGTCGCGGTGTCCCAGGCCAGGTGCTGTGCAGGCGCGGCGAGGCGGGGCCCTGCTACAAGGTGGCCTACCTGGCCGAGGCGTCGCGCCGGGTCGGCTGGCGGGAGGCGCGCAGGGCGTGCGAGGCGGAGGGCGGCGACCTCGCCAGCGTCGAGAGCGCTCACGAGCAGCGCGTCGTCGAGGTGCCCTCGCGTCCATCATAGTCGTTGGCTCCAACGCCATCGTGTCGATGATCGTCGTCGTGTCGATAATCACCATCGTCGTCGTGTCGATGATCGTCACCGTCGAAGTGTCGATGATCGTCACCGTGTCGATGATCGTCACCGTGTCGATGATCGTCGCCGTGTCGATGATCGTCACCGTCGAAGTGTCGATGATCGTCACCGTCGAAGTGTCGATGATCGTCACCGTGTCGATGATCGTCGCCGTGTCGATGATCGTCGCAGTGTCGATGATCGTCGCCGTGTCGATGATCGTCATCGTGTCGATAATCGTCGCTGTGTCGATAATCGCCATTGTGTCGATAACCATCACCTCCATCGTCATCGTTATCTCGATACTCATCATCGTCTCAATCGTCATCTCGATCTGACTTTCTGGGCCACTCAATGTAACAACCCCCTGTGTGTGTGTGTCCTGACTTTTGGGCCACGCTGCATAATAACAACCCCGATGTGTCCTGACTTTTGGGCCACGCTGCATAAGTAACAACTCAATGTCCCGATTCACAAACACGACACGGGGAGACTTCATCATCGTCATCATCACAGCGACAATTCACCCCCGCTCAGCTACTCCTGACGCAATTCATCTCGCTCGGCCATCCCGACATTGCATTGACAGCTGCTGCTCCACAATCTGCACCGGTGTGTTCTTTAATAATTTTCAGAGGGGGGTGGATGGGGGAGGGTCACTTTTGGCTGATAAGACATCGCCAGGAGAAGTGAGGGTCGCCACACATTTTGAAACCATCGTTGGGTTTGACAGCAGCACGGTAACGATGATGATGGTGATGATGGTAATGATGATGATGGGGGGTGTTGTGAGGGAGGCCGCAGGTCAGAGGCCACACTAAAGGCCACCAGGGGCCCTCCAATGGCCCGCGGGGCTTTGCAATGAAGAACGTTGCTCTGCAATCAACATTGGCCACGGGAATGACATCCACATTATCTTAATTTGCCGATGGGATCTCAAATTCCTCGCGTGTCTTGGGCGACCCCTAGTGTCCCATTCCCTTCGGCTACAGCGTCTCCATCCCTACCCCGCCCCTCCCTCCCAGTGGAGCCGAGAGCACCCATGAAGAATGGCCATTGCCAAAAAAGTTACCTGTTGTTCAGGGTGGCCCACAAGCCAAGTCACGTGAGGGTTGTTGTTCAGGGTGGGCCACAAGCCAGGTCACGTGAGGGTTGTTGTTCAGGGTGGGCCACAAGCCAAGTCACGTGAGGGTTGTTGTTCAGGGTGGGCCACAAGCCAGGTCACGTGAGGGTTGTTGTTCAGGGTGGGCCACAAGCCAGGTCACGTGATGGTTCTTGTACAGGGTGGGCCACAAGCCAGGTCACGTGATGGTTGTTGTTCAGGGTGGGTCACAAGCCAGGTCACGTGAGGGTTGTTGTCCAGGGTGGGTCACAAGCCAGGTCACGTGATGGTTGTTGTTCAGGGTGGGCCACAAGCCAGGTCACGTGATGGTTGTTGTGCAGGGTGGGTCACAGGCCAGGTCACGTGATGGTTGTTGTTCAGGGTGGGTCACAAGCCAGGTCACGTGAGGGTTGTTGTTCAGGGTGGGTCACAAGCCAGGTCACGTGATGGTGGTTGTTCAGGGTGGGTCACAAGCCAGGTCACGTGATAGTTGTTGTACAGGGTGGGTCACAAGCCAGGTCACGTGAGGGTTGTTGTCCAGGGTGGGTCACAAGCCAGGTCACGTGATGGTTGTTGTTCAGGGTGGGCCACAAGCCAGGTCACGTGATGGTTGTTGTGCAGGGTGGGTCACAGGCCAGGTCACGTGATGGTTGTTGTTCAGGGTGGGTCACAAGCCAGGTCACGTGAGGGTTGTTGTCCAGGGTGGGTCACAAGCCAGGTCACGTGATGGTTGTTGTTCAGGGTGGGCCACAAGCCAGGTCACGTGATGGTTGTTGTGCAGGGTGGGTCACAGGCCAGGTCACGTGATGGTTGTTGTTCAGGGTGGGTCACAAGCCAGGTCACGTGAGGGTTGTTGTTCAGGGTGGGTCACAAGCCAGGTCACGTGATGGTTGTTGTTCAGGGTGGGTCACAAGCCAGGTCACGTGATAGTTGTTGTACAGGGTGGGTCACAAGCCAGGTCACGTGATGGTGGTTGTTCAGGGTGGGTCACTGGCCAGGTCACGTGATGGTTGTTGTTCAGGGTGGGTCACAAGCCAGGTCACGTGAGGGTTGTTGTTCAGAGTGGGTCACAAGCCAGGTCACGTGATGGTTGTTGTGCAGGGTAGGTCACAGGCCAGGTCACGTGATGGTTGTTGTTCAGGGTAGGCCACAAGCCAGGTCACGTGAGGGTTGTTGTTCAGGGTGGGCCAAAATTTAGCAGGTCGTGGGTTCGGTCCTGACCCTGACGCCTGGGCAACTGTGATAAAAGAGCTTTATAGCTCATCGGATTCCTGAAGTCTAAATACAGATTCTGTATCGTTGGAGTTGGCGTGTTCTCCCTCTCTCCCGGTGGTGGTGGCAATGATCTTTCTCCGGTGTTTCGCCCCCACAATGAGAAACAACATGGATCTAGGTCGGTGTTCTTCATGGCAAGGCCACGCGGGCCACTGGCGGTCCCCCATGGTGGCCTTTAGTGCGGCTCCCTGACGTGCAACCCCCCGACACAAAACGCAAATGGTGACAACACCACCCATCATCACCATCATCATCACCACCATCATCATCACCATCATCGTCATCATCACCATCACCACCATCACCACCATCATCATCACCATCATCACCATCATCATCACCATCATCGTCATCATCACCATCACCACCATCACCACCATCACCACCATCATCATCACCATCATCACCACCATCATCATCATCATCATCACCACCATCACCATCATCATCACCATCATCATCACCATCATCATCATCACCATCATCACCACCATCATCATCATCGTCATCGTCAGCATCATCACCATCACCATCATCGTCATCGTCACCATCATCACCATCACCACCACCATCACCACCATCATCATCACCATCATAACCACCATCATCATCATCACCATCATCATCACCATCATCATCACCACCATCATCACCATCACCACCATCATCACCATCACCATTATCACCGTCATCATCACCATCATCATCGTCATCGTGCTGCTGTCAAATCCAAAGATTGTTTAAAAATGTGTGGTGGTCCACACTACTGATGACGTGGCGGGTTTAACGGCACATTTGTATTCACGCGATCTAACCCCCCCAAAAAAACCTGTATTGTGGATACAAATTTTTTTTTTTCAGTTTAACACGCGTATCGATTGTTTGGCTGCTGCTACTGTATACATTCCCACATATGATGATAAGCCACTTCGCTGAGCCATCATTTGTAATAGCCAGGTCGCTTCTGAAAAAGAGCTCTATCGCTCAACAGGGCCTTACCAGGTGAAATAAAAATAATTTACCCCACTCTGTGTGTTTCTGTCCACAGGCGCTGGTGAGCGGCGTCGCTGGGGGGGCTGACGGAGACTTCTGGATCGGACTGCGGAGAGAGGATGGGGGCGCGAGGTCACGGCGGGGTGGGGGGCTCGGTGGGGGGCTGGTGGCGGCGTGCGAAGATCTGTACGCGTGGAGCGATGGCAGCCGAGCATCGTACCGGTGTGCAGAGAGACGCACGAGACGAGACTGCACGATCTAAATCTCACTGCACGAGATTACACTGATCTAGATCTCGCAGCACGAGATTGCACCGATCTAGCTCTCGCAGCACGAGATTACACCGATCTAAATCTCGCTGCACGAGATTGCACCGATCTAGATCTCGCAGCACGAGATTGCACCGATCTAGATCTCGCAGCACGAGATTACACCGATCTAGATCTCGCAGCACGAGATTACACCGATCTAAATCTCGCTGCACGAGATTGCACCGATCTAGATCTCGCAGCACGAGATTACACCGATCTAGATCTCGCAGCACGAGATTACACCGATCTAGATCTCACTGCACGAGATTGCACCGATCTAAATCTCACTGCACGAGATTACACCGATCTAGATCTCACTGCACGAGATTACACTGATCTAAATCTCGCAGCACGAGATTGCACCGATCTAAATCTCGCTGCACGAGATTACACCGATCTAGATCTCACTGCACGAGATTACACTGATCTAAATCTCGCAGCACGAGATTGCACCGATCTAGATCTCGCAGCACGAGATTACACTGATCTAAATCTCGCTGCACGAGATTGCACCGATCTAAATCTCGCTGCACGAGATTACACTGATCTAAATCTCACTGCACGAGATTGCACCGATCTAAATCTCGCTGCACGAGATTGCACCGATCTAGATCTCGCAGCACGAGATTGCACCGATCTAGCTCTCGCAGCACGAGATTACACCGATCTAAATCTCGCTGCACGAGATTGCACCGATCTAGCTCTCGCAGCACGAGATTACACCGATCTAGATCTCGCAGCACGAGATTGCACCGATCTAGCTCTCGCAGCACGAGATTACACCGATCTAAATCTCGCTGCACGAGATTGCACCGATCTAGATCTCGCAGCACGAGATTGCACCGATCTAAATCTCGCTGCACGAGATTGCACCGATCTAGATCTCGCAGCACGAGATTACACCGATCTAAATCTCGCTGCACGAGATTGCACCGATCTAGATCTCGCAGCACGAGATTGCACCGATCTAGATCTCGCAGCACGAGATTACACCGATCTAAATCTCGCTGCACGAGATTGCACCGATCTAGATCTCGCAGCACGAGATTGCACCGATCTAGCTCTCGCAGCACGAGATTACACCGATCTAAATCTCGCTGCACGAGATTGCACCGATCTAGATCTCGCAGCACGAGATTGCACCGATCTAAATCTCGCTGCACGAGATTGCACCGATCTAGATCTCACTGCACGAGATTACACCGATCTAAATCTCGCTGCACGAGATTGCACCGATCTAAATCTCGCTGCACGAGATTACACTGATCTAAATCTCGCTGCACGAGATTGCACCGATCTAAATCTCGCAGCACGAGACTACACTGATCTAGATCTCGCAGCACGAGATTGCACCGATCTAAATCTCGCTGCACGAGATTACACTGATCTAGATCTCGCAGCACGAGATTACACTGATCTAGATCTCGCAGCACGAGATTGCACCGATCTAAATCTCGCTGCACGAGATTGCACTGATCTAAATCTCGCAGCACGAGATTGCACTGATCTAGATCTCGCAGCACGAGATTACACTGATCTAGATCTCGCAGCACGAGATTGCACTGATCTGAATCTCGCAGCACGAGATTACACTGATCTAGATCTCGCAGCACGAGGTCCCTTATTGCATGGCTGTCATTGCTCCCTTGACTTAATCCAATACGATCACAAACACTACTCATCAACCAAAATCCCGAACCCTGTGCCGAACCCAAACCGAAACCTCTAACTCGAAATCCTAACCCACACCCCGAATCTAAGCTAAATTCTAAACCCCATCCTTAACCCTAACCCCAACCCTATCTATCTATCTATCCGCACACATAGGGCTGTCAACTGTGACCGAAGCTATTCCGGAAAGTTTTTTTTTAATAATGACTAATTTATTTTCTTTAAAAAAAAAAATCCCATTTTTTAAAATATCCCAGATTGCTTTCGCTAAAAGTCACCTGGAATAGATCGAATGTCAATTTGCTGGAGTCAACTCCCGGGGCGGATCCGGGATGGTTGGCAACTCCACGCAAGCCTCGGTTGGCCACACCGCGCCCATGAACAAGTCTCCCGTGGGCATCCCCACACCAAATTGGGCGCCACGGTGGCTAGGAGATGTTAACAACCTCGCCTGGTGTACAGGAGGTCGTGGGCTTTGATGCCGACCCTGGCGCCTCTTGTATATATGTATTTTACGTCGTGATACAGCAATCGTGCTGTGACGGTTCCACCTGAAGACGGAAGCTTGTGTTGCCTCCGAAACGTCGTGATTTTTATTTTATTTTTATTTTACTTTTATTAATTTTAATTTTTTACCTACGTGACTTTACCGAAAAAACCTAAGAATATGAATATTTTGCGTCTCTCTCTCTCTCTGTCCCCATGGTCGCGCGGATTTTTCTTTCCACATTGAGGATCGGCGTCACGCGTTCAGAGTATCTGCCCGCTACACATTCCCACGTGGTGATGAGAAGCCACTTCGCTGAGCCATCATTTGTGACAGGCAGCTCGCTTCTGAACAAAAAAGAACTACGCAGCTCAGTGGCGAGGGGGGGGGCTTACCTGGGACAATAAAATATAACGCTAGAATTCCTATTGTCCCGGCTGACTGACCGAGGTGGTAATTTTCATCACTCTCTCTCTCCCGCCCCCCTCCGCCCCAAGGAAGTGGTACGCGGACGAGCCGTCGTGTGGGAGCGAGGTCTGCGTGGTGATGTACCACCAGCCCACGGCGGCTGAGGGGTTCGGGGGACCCTACATGTACACGTGGAACGACGACCGTTGCAACATGAAGCACAACTTCATCTGCAAGTACGGCGGCGGCGGAGGTACGGGCGCGATCGTCGCCATCACCGTGGCGAGGTGTTGATTACCTCGCCTGGTATACAGGAGGTCGTGGGTTCGATCCCAGCCCTGGCAACTGTATATTTGGAGTTTGCGTGTCTCTCTCATCATCACCATCACGTTGGCTAGGAGATGTTAACTACCTGGCCTCGTATACAGGAGGTCGTAGGTTCGATCCCAGCCCTGGCAACTGTATATTTGGAGTTTGCGTGTCTCTCTCATCATCATCATCATGGTGGCTAGGATATGTTAACTACCTCGCCTCGTATACAGGAAGTCGTAGGTTCGATATCGACCCTGGCAATTGTATATTTGGAGTTTGTGTGTCTCTATCATCATCACCATCACGTTGGCTAGGAGATGTTAACTACCTGGCCTCGTATACAGGAGGTCGTAGATTCGATCCCAGCCCTGGCAACTGTATATTTGGAGTTTGCGTGTCTCTCTCATCATCACCATCACGTTGGCTAGGAGATGTTGACTACCTCGCCTGGTATACAGGAGGACGTGTGTTCGATCCCAGCCCTGGCAACTGTATATTTGGAGTTTGTGTGTCTCTCTCATCATCATCATCACGGTGGCTATGATATGTTAATTGCCTCGCCTGGTATACACGAGGTCGTGGGTTCGATCCCGACGCTGACGCCTGCTGTGTATTTGTAGTTTGCGGTGTCCCTCTCTCTCCACGTGGTCGCGTTGATTTTTCTCCGGGGCCTCGGGTCTTTCCCCTCCACATTTGGAATCAACGTCACGCGTTCAGAGTATTTGGCTGCTGCTAGACATTTCCGCGTGATAAGCCACTTCGTTGCGCTATCATTTGTGGGCAGATCGCTCACATAGCTCAGTGGGCCTAACCTGGTAAAAAATATTTTCAAATAAATAATAACAACAACTACAGCCCCACCAACTCTCTCTTCCGTGATGACGTGAAGTGGTCAGGACCATCTGAGCGAGTCTTCGGGCTCTCTGCGAGTCTACGGGTAACTTGAATCTGTGGGTCTCCATGCAAATGTACGGGTCTCTCCGAGTCCCATGAGGCTGGTTGTTGGAATCACCAGCGAAGCGTCGCACTCGAATTGTAAATATCGTGGGTTTACTCAGTGCCCGATTATCCTCGTAGCAAAAGTAGCTACATATGTAGTAGCTACTACTACATATGTAGTAGTATGTAGTAGCTACTATATAGCTACGGGCCCCGCACTTTGAAGGGCCCCGCGCTAAATGCTTTCAAGCTATCAATTCTGGTTCAAGTGATTCTGCACTTGCTCTATTGCGATAGTACTATACCGCCTTGTACTTTTATGAATGACTGGGTGTGTAAGGTTAGCGATTTGTCGTATTATCCGGCTGTATAGCAAATAAAAAAATACAGTTACATTACTATGCAAGTAAAAAATGTGTGCTCTATTTGTATGGTTAATTTATGTATTTAAGGCCCCTTTATAACATATGCTATAGGCCCCACACTAGCTTAATCCGGCACTGGGTTTACTCTCCAACGCACAACCCGCTTAGTGCTGAAGTAGTTCACTAATTGGGCACCTTCTTGTTGACGTGACAACCCTTACTACTTGGCCGCGCGGTTGGGTGATGGTTGCGGGTTAACGACACATTTACATTGGCGCGATCCAACCCAACAATTTTTCGTATCTTTTATTCTGAAATCCTGAGGTCGTCTCTACGCGAAAAGCCACTGCCGGTCAAATCTCGCGTCACCACCACCACTAACACCACCACCACCACCATTCGGCAGAGGGGCGGGTGGGTGGTGGTGCTTTACAAAACGCGGGGTCGGAACTTTCGGGCAGCCTCCTCAACCCCAGGAGACTGCCCGGACCTCGCTCCGGCGCTGCTGATTTCGTTGCTTCGACTTTTGTTTTTATTTGTTCACCGCCCCCCCCCCCCGGTGGTTCACCACCACCGCCCCCCCCCCCCAACCCCCCAACCCCGTGCGTGGCGTTCATCGGCTGATTCCCACCTCGTTCGTCGCTCTCCACTCGCAGGGAACGGAACGGCCGCATCGACGGCGACGACGCCTGCCCCCAACGCCTCCGGTAAACAAACGCAACAAAAAAAGAGAAGTAGTAGTAGGTTTTAACCCTTTTTAAACTGGTACAAAAACTTGACACCTTTATACAAGGCATCATGTTTGCAATAACCACAACACAAGTAGTCAAAAAAGCAAACAAAAAGAAGCAACTCTGATAATGATAATAATATGCACTGTCCTTGAAGTTGATTGGTCCACACCCGAGACGGCTTTCTTTAGAGCCTAGTCCCCATTGGTGTTGGACCAGATGACACCAGAAGGCGTACAACTCAAACACAGTGCAATATCAGAGTATTGAGAGCTCGGGGTAAGCATTTACTCTATGAAATCTCTTTTACCAGTGGCAAAATATAGTAGTAGGTTTTTACCCTTTTTAAACTGGTACAAAACTGACACCTTTATTCAAGACATCATGTTTGCAATAACCACAACAATCAACTTCAAGGACAGTGCATATTATTATCATTATCAGAGTTGCTTCTTTTTGTTTGCTTTTTTGACTACTTGTGTTGTGGTTATTGCAAACATGATGCCTTGAATAAAGGTGTCAGTTTTGTACCAGTTTAAAAAGGGTAAAAACCTACTACTATATTTTGCCACTGGTAAAAGAGATCTCATAGTGTAAAAAAGGAGAAAGCACGGAACGCATCTCGACTCAAAGGTCACCCGCTCCGCCGATGTGACCTTTCACCACCGTTTCCTCAATTTCGTCCCCGGGTGTAAATTGCCCCCACCCCACCCCCCCTCTCTCTTGCGGCGTCCCGAGTGTCCGGTCGTGTCGTTACGCGAGAGCGCGATGTCGATAGCTTGAAAGAATTTAGCGCGGGGCTCTTGAAAGTGCGGGGCCCGTAGCTATGTAGTAGCCACTACATACTACTACATATGTAGTAGTAGCTGCTACTACATATGTAGCTACTTTTGTTACGAGGATAATCGGGCACTGAGTAAATCCACGATATTTACAATATCGCGCGTAGCCCTAAGACCTAAGACTGGTTGGGGGTGAGGGGGGACGGGGACTACATTGTGATGGTGACGATGGTGACGTACGTACGTGTGTGTGTGTGTATGTACGGTGAATTTCTTTCGCACCGTACGTAGCCAACCGTGCTAATCGGAGGTGCGGGGGGGGGGACAACAAATTAAAACAAGCAGTTCAAAAGAAGTGAGTTTGTCGATCTAGATGATGATGATGATGATTTAAAAGTGCATCACAGCTCCCAACGGCTTCCTGATATTGGAATGGAAGAACGTTCCAGACGGCCGCACAAGCAACGCATCGTGTGCCGTGCCAGCCTTCTTAAGACGCTACTCCCCTATCAGCACTTGTCCCAACGGTCTGCTAAGGCTATACCGGGGAAGGGGGGGAATCTTTACCTTTGTTTGTGTGTGTGTGTGTGCGTGCGTCACACAGACATTGCTCCCACGCCCCTGGCACCCCCAGGGCCTCCTGACCCCAACTTCGCCGCCGACGGATTTGGTGAGCGCTAGCTCAGCACTCCTCACCCACCTTCGCCACGCGTCGAGCGAACACGCCGTCGGCAAGACAAACACCCCCGGATCGTTGTTATTGCGCACGCGAAGCAATTTGGCGCGTGGCCGGGCTTTTCGCGACCGACATTATCCACGGGCTAAGTTCGTGTTGTTGTTTTGTGAACGTTGGCGCGTCGTTAAACCCGCCACCACCACCTCCCCACACGCAGGCAGGCAAACGAGTGAGGTTTGTCACGTGAACAAAAACGTGGCCAATTCGTGACGAGTGCAGCAACACCGGTGTGTCGGAGAGCAAAATCCACGACATTTGGGGCCGTCCATAAATGACGTCACGCAGCAGCAGTAGCAGTAGCCCCAGCAGTAGCAACAGCAGCCCCAGCAGCAGTAGCAGCAGCAGTAACAGCAACAGTAGCAGCAGCAGTAGTAGTAACAGCAGAAGCAGCAGCAGACACGTGCTGAGCCACCACCACCACCCCGTCCAGCGTGATCGTGTGGGTTGTCCCCTCTATACTAGACTCAGCCTCAACTGTATGGATGCCGAACTTCCTTCGCACCGTACACAGCCAACCGTGACACGCGCGACGCGTTCACGTACGCTGGTGCGGTGTGTGTGTGTGTGTAAAACTTCGCGACCGGGGAGACAAAGGTGGCCGGGCGTGGTTTGCCGTCCACCCACATCCCTCGTGTGCCGTGCGGCTCACGCCACTTGCCCCCCTCCCCCCAACAGTCTGTTAGAGGCTACACCGGCTGGGAACTTTGTCTTTGTCTTTGTCGAGGCAGGCTCCGTGCACCACCTCCTGTTTGTGGCGATTCCCGCGGTCCCTCTGGCGCTCATCCTGCTCATCGCTTCGGGCCTCCTCTGCGCCCGCATCTTCTCGCAGTGGTGAGCGTCCCTGTGTGTGTGTGTCCGTGTGTGTGTGTCCCTGTGTCCGTGTGTGTCCCTGTGTGTGTGTCCATGTGTGTGTCCGTGTGTGTGTGTGTCCGTGTGTGTGTCCGTCCCTGTGTGTGTGTGTGTCCGTGTGTGTGTCAGTGTGTGTGTGTGTCCGTGTGTCCGTGTGTGTGTCCCTGTGTGTGTGTCCGTGTGTGTGTCCGTGTGTGTGTGTCCCTGTGTGTGTGTCCGTGTGTGTGTGTCCGTGTGTGTGTGTCCGTGCGTGTGTCCCCGTGTGTGTGTGTCCGTGTGTGTGTACGTGTGTGTCCCTCCGTGTATGTGTCCCTGTGTGTGTGTCCCTGTGTGCCCGTGACCTCCTGCCAGCCGGCGTTCGACACTTCACGTGGCCTCAAGGTGCACATGGCCTGGCACAAGCGTCGTGGTGACATCACCGCCACTAAGTGGCGAATGGCGGTTGTTGTCACTCACTCTCTGCATGTGTGTCTGCCTATGTTGTTTGCGTGCCTGTGTTTTATCCTTAATGCCTACCTGACGATGGTTGCTTGTGTTGAAACCGAAACGTCGTATTCTATTAGTATTTGATTTTCGACGTGACTTTACCGAAAGAACCAAAGAGTAATTCCTGCAGTCACAAAGCTTCCAATCGAGTTTGAGGTATCTACGACTTGGCAGCTGTAGTCAGCTGTAGTCAGGGCCGGATTCAGGCATGGGGGCTTTCAGGGGCTGCAGCTCAAGGGGCCTACGTCAGCTGGATGGCCTTCAGAGAGGAAGTGAAAAGTTCTTCGTTTGTGGACGCTGAATTTTATTTGTTGTTAGCCTTGTAAAAATTTAATTATATTTTTCTTTAACTTTGTTTTCCTTTTGAAACTATTACTGGGGGGGGGGGCCTCACAGTACCCTGTGACTGCGGCGGCTGCATTTTGCGAAAGCGGAGTGACCCCCTACAGCGTTAAATGTTCGAGACCGTGAGCGCAACGACGACGACGATGCGATCAGTCGCGAGAGAGAGAGGGCCCGCGATGCACAACAAGCGCGAGACAACTCAAACACAGCGCGCCCCACCTGACTGATCAATGCGCGGTACATTCTGCGCCCTCCCGGCATCTCTCGCAGGCGCAGGAAAGGGCCTCACCAGAGCCACACGCCGCACCTGGCCAGCCTGTGGCTCTCTCCGGCACGGAGCCCGAGTCCCGACATCCACGGCGTTATCCGGGATCAGGCGACGGCGGCGGCGGCGGCGTTCGGCGCGCCGCCGGACGTCAGCTCGTTCCGTCGCCGCTCCGAGTCGCTTGGTCCCAGCGTTGAAGGTGGCGGTGGTGGTGGCGGTGGTGCTGGTGGTGGTGGCTCCAGCAGCAGCAGCAACAGCAGCAGCAACAGCAGCAGCAGCAGTATCTCGGGCCGCTATGACAACATCAAGTGCGGGGTCAGAGAAACGGCGGTGATCTGACGAGAGTGTAAACTGTTTAAACGACTGAACAATTTTACGTTTATTTATTTTCTATTTTTTTTCAGAAGCGACCTGGCCACAAATGATAGCTCAACCAAGTGGCTCGTCATCACGTGGCATTTCATAGCGGCCAAATACGCGGCTAAACGTGTGATACCCTTAGGTTTTTTCGGTAAAATCACGTAGGTAAAAATAAATAATAATATAGATATAAAAAATAATAGAAATAATAATAGATATAAAATAATAAATCACGACGTTTCGGAGGCAACACAAGTATCTTAATACAGTAAATTCAGCTGTGACGGTCTCACCTGATGACGGAGACTTGTGTTGCCTCCGAAACGTCGTGATTTATTATTTTATTTAGATAAATATTATTATTTAGTTATTTATTATTTATTTTTACCTACGTGACTTTACCGAAAAAACCTAAGAGTATGAATCCTTGCAGTCACGAAAGCTTCAAATCTAGAATTAAACGTGTGATGTTGATTCTAAATGTGGAGGCGGGCGGGCGGAAGGGGGGGGGAGAATAAAACGGAGGACCCGGAGAAAAATCCACGCGGGGAAAGAGACACCGCAAACTCCAAATATCTACCAGGCGTCAGGCGAGGTAGTTAACATCTCAGCATCGTGGCCAGTGTATGTGATACAGGGCATCCACACTTTGATTTTATTTCCCAATGCAGACTTGTTTTCTCAGCCAGTGCGTGCGATTTGCGTTATGAAAGCTGTGCAGTGATAATAAAGAACGCGTCAATGAATCCTGTGCTGTACCGTCACCCAAACGCAGAGGCCAATTGTCAGACATTCCAGGTCAAACCGGGAAGGGCCGGTAACCCTCTCCTGTGAAAGGTGGTCAGCGGTAGCAGTTGCAGCACCATCATCAGCTTCCTCTTCATCATCAAGTTGCAGAAATATTGATGGATTAGCTGTAGCTGCTGCTGCTGCTGCTGGATCATCGTCACAATCAGTTGCATAGTAGTCAGCAGCTGTTGGAGGATTATCTTCAATGATCATGATCATCATCATCAGCAGCATTGGCGTCATGAATCCCATCGGCAGCTGTAGCAGCAGCAGCAGCTGTAGCAGCAGCAGCTGTAGCTGTAGCAGCGCAGTAGCAGCATTAGCAGCAGCTATAGCAGCAGCAGTAGCTGTAGCAGCAGCAGTTGTAGCAGCAGCAGCTGCAGCAGCAGCAGTTGTAGCAGCAGCAGCAGCTGTAGCAGCAGTAGCAGTTGTAGCAGCAACAGCAGCTGTAGCAGCAGTTGTAGCAGCAGCAGCAGCTGTAGCAGCCGCAGCAGTAGTAGTAGCTGCAGCAGCTGTAGCAGCAGCAGCAGTAGCAGCAGCTGCAGCAGTAGCAGCAGCTGTAGCAGCAGCAGCTGTAGCAGCAGCAGCAGCTACAGCATCATCAGGGGGCAGCAATAGCAGCAGCGGCATTTGCATAATCATCCTTATGAGTCGTGTTCTATCCACTGCTGGATGAAGGCCTCACCACGCCATCCACATAAGTCATGTTCTACCCACTGCTGGGTGAAGGCGACCTCACACCGTCGTCACGTGACAAAACGAGGTCGCTTTTGAAAAAAATAAAGTTCATGCTTCAGTGGGCTTTGTCTGGCACACGCGCCGCGTCAACCCATAGGGTTCACCCCGCGTTCTTGCATGGGGAAATTGAGTTTGCAGGTCCACGCGGTGTACAGCCGTTTCAATACGGGCAGCAACACGTTTTTAAATCCTTTATATTAAGTTCGCTTGCTTGCGTGCTTGCTTGCTTGCTTGCGTGCTTGCTTGCTTGCTTACGACCGTGCAAATCTTTCGCTCGTTTTTTAACCCACTTCCCGTGATCCAATCGAGCTGACATTTACCACACAGACTCGTTGTGCGAGACAATTAATGTTCGTTAAAATTTTTGTTTAAAAATTTTACACTTTTTAGGCAAAAAATATATATTTTACATTTATTCAAATACAACTCATTCATGGCCTTGGCTGAACGTCACAGTGTAGGAGCCCAAAGCGTAACCCCTCCACAGGCCGTGGCGGAGTAGCGCAGTTGGTAGCGCCCTCGCTTCCCATGCCAAAGGTCGCGGGATCGATCCCCGCGTCCTCCACAGGCGAATATATTTTTAAATCCTTTATATTAAGTTCGCTTGCTTGCTTAGGACCGTGCAAATCTTTCGCTCGTTTTTTAACCCACTTCCCGTGATCCAATCGAGCTGACATTTTCCACACAGACTCGTTGAGCGTGACAATTAATTTTCGTGAAAATTTTTTTCCAAAATTTTACACTTTTTAGGACAAAAATATTATGTTTAATTACCAATTGGTTAATGGTGCCATGCAATCATCTGACCCATAGGTGGCAGCCATCTCAAGCCAGAGGACGAGAGGACTCTAGCCGCCACGCATATAAAGGATTTATAGTGAAAAACTTTGTTTTTACGGGTTATACTTGTTATTTTTCGTCTCTGTGTTTGTGTTTCTCCATCGCGATGGAACTTTGTAGGATGAACGTTAAGGTTTATAAGGGCCACGGGGTGACTAACGAGGTCTGGATTGGTCTGTAATAAGGTAGGGGCACTGACAAGGAGTTGACCTCTATGTTAAGGACCCACCGTCTCGTATTCGCATCGTTCGTTGTTGAATCCTCGTCATCCCCGATGGGACACAGGGCCGCCACGACTTCACCTGCACTTATTCCCGTCTTCGTATCCACCACGTGGCATTGAAATATCGAGTTTTTTTTCTTCATTTTTTTAACCCGGTCGAATTCGACCAAAATATTTTTTGCCTCTTCTCGATCTACATTTTTGTGCGTTTACCCAGCGCCCCTTCGCTCTGTACGAACAGATGCCACTCGCTAACAGCACTCGGACCCCCAAACAGTCTGCTGAAAGCGATACCGGGGGGTGGCGGTGTGTGGGGTGGGCGGTGTGTGGGGTGGGCGGGGTGTGTGGGAATTTTTGCCTTTTACAGCAGCCGAGGGGAGGAGGCGGCGGAGGTGGCGGAGGTGGCGGCGGCGGCGAGGGCAACACGAGCGAGAGCGGCTGCGGGACGCTGGCGAGCGTGGCCGGCTCGGAGGGGCGCCGCGCCACCGACTCGTGGCCACGCCGCGCCGCCTTCTACGGCACCGGCGACGGCGGCCGGAGACTCGAGGGCAGCGGCGACTCCGGGTGGATCGACAGCGATGGCTGCTACTGAGAGTGACCGGGGGAGGGGTTGACTTGCAGCTCCAACCCCGCGGACCCCCCTCCACCCCACCACCTAGCCCCCCGCCCCTCAGGTAGCTCAGGCTACGAGTTCGAGGGGGCTCAACTTGACTAACCACCAGATTGTGGAGCTGTTTAAGTGAGCGCCCCCCTACAGCACTAAATGTTCGAGACCGTGAGCGCAACGACGATGTGGTTAGACAGGCGAGAGAGGAGTACGTGATCTACAGTAGCCTGGGTGCGACCGTGCGAGACCAATCACAATATTGGGGCCCCCCCTGATCGATTGCTGCACCCCTTGAGCTGTTCATGTAGTTACTACGTCACTGATAATGTAGTTACTACGTCACTGATAATGTAGTTACTACGTCACTGATGATGTAGTTACATCGTCACTGATAATGTAGTTACTACGTCACTGATGATGTAGTCACTACGCCACTGATAATGTAGTTACATCGTCACTGATAACAGTGGGCAACAAAAAAAAAATTCTGGCCTGGACTTTTGCAGTTGTTTTAGACTAATTTCAGGGTGCTGATTCCAAATCTGATCTCAGATTTGCTCTATCACATCATTTTTATGCTATCGGCATACCCCATTTTCATTGATTTAACCCAAAATTAACTCTGTCACTTTTGATTGCAAGTTGTTGCGAGTCAGTGACTGCTTTAGTGTTAAAATATGGTGCTGTATTTTTAGGATAGTGTGTTTATAATATCATTTTATGTAGATATCCACATTTATTTAATATTTTCTTCTGCAGTTTATATTCAAAATGCAATATTTGATATCTCAAAAACCTGATGTGATAGACAAAAACTGATGCCAGATTTGGAATCAGCACCCCAAAATTACCTTCAAACCGTTGGAATACCTTATGCCAGAAAAAGTGTGTTGACCAGTGATAAATAATCGAAAACACAAATTAAGTTCGACAACTACTTTGTTTCATCAAACCCCTTTGTATGTACTATTAACATTATACATTTTACAACGACTGCGAGATGAGACCGCCAGTGACGTCGTTCCCTTCCACGCAGCTCCCTGATTTCATACAAGAGACTGCCGCTCGGCAGGCAGCTAAAGTTTAAAGCAGGGAGTTGACTCCTCCGAACTGCTGGGATGAGGGTTAAAGGTTGACATACTCACTGGAAAATATCCGTAACTGCTGAGCGGGAGGGGGGGGATATATTGATCCACGTTCGTTTGCCAAGGGAAGCAATAAGTCACGCAGGCCTTCTCAAGCAGTCGGGCAACGGTGGTGGCTAGGCAGGTGACTTCTGCCTGTGATCCAGCGCTGTTGCAGGAGGTAGCAGCAGCAGCAGCAGCGAGGGCTGGTGGATCACGGTGGCTCGCGTTGTTGTGAAACTCCCCTTCTCACCGCGGTTGGGCGTGGATGAGGTGCCGTAGCCCAGGCTCGCCAGGAGAAGGCGGTACTTCTAAGCCGTCGGTTTTTGCGACCAATATTATCGATAATCGGGAGGGGGGGGTGTCAGCAAAAAAACAATGATACGCGATCTAACCCAGAAAAACCCATCGGTTATAGAGAAGGCTGTACAGTAAAAGTGTGTAAATCTCGGGTCTTCTATCTATGATTTGAAGCTTTCGTGACTGCAGGAATCCATACTCTTTGGTTCTTTCGGTGAAGTCACGTCGATGGAAAATTCATAGATCACGACTTTTCGATCGCAACACAAGCAACCGTCTTCAGGTGGGAGAGAGAGAAAGCGATTGAAACAAGGTCTTACGTAGGCCTGAGATGGGTGCAGCCTAGCCCCCCCTCCTCTTACCCCGAGGCTGCTCGAAATCTCGGGTCGATAGCGGCGTCATTTGCCCAGGAGGCGGGGGGGGGGACAATGTTAGCGAGGGGCTAGTGAAGTGGTGGGCGTGGTACACGTGGGAGTGGGCGGGGCTTAGGAAGGGGAAGGCGGGGCCTTCCAGCTTCCTCGGTAGCTTCAACAACAATACAACCAACAACCGCCATTCGCCTACACTGACCACGGCGCTTGTGCCAGGCTACGTGCACGTTAAGGCCACGTGAAGTGTCGAACGCCCGCTGGCAGGAGGTCACGGGACAGACCCAGCAGGTGCCATGGGTTGGGCTGACTGAGATGACTGGTAAGATGCACACCAGATGTGCCCCCTGCTGTGCCAACTGTTAATAGAACCTGCCATGATGCCTGTGATTCTCTTAAAAAAAAAAGAGAGAGAAAAAGCCTGGGGCTACAATACGTGCTTGCATGTGTGACTTGATGTTGCAACATTTAATGCTGGGATGCTATGCATAATTGGGAAAATTCTACGTCATTTGTATATATACCGATATATATAAACAAAAACCTAATAAAGTGTTATTTAAAAAATATATATGTATTTCTGTAAAAATGTATTTATAACCGCCTCGAACTAACTACCACACGCAGTCGTCTCTTGCCACAGAATTGAACCACCGTGGTTCATGCGCTTGCATAAATAAGCCCCCTTTTCTAGATTTGAAGCTTTCGTGACTGCAAGGATTCATATTCTTAAGTTTTTTCGGTAAAGTCACGTAGGTAAAAAATTAAAATTAATAAAAGTAAAAAAAATCACGACGTTTCGGAAGCTTGTGTTGCCTCTGAAACGTCGTGATTTTTATTTTATTTTCATTTTACTTTTATTAATTTTAATTTTTTACCTACTTGACTTTACCGAAAAACCCTAAAGAATATAAGCCCCCTTTTGTCAATCCGCTGCCGGCTGAGGGGGGCCCATGCTTTACCACGCCGGTGAATGCGAGTTGGAAAGTCACGTGGCTCTCCCCCGCAACCCAAAACAGCTGTTATTATAAGAACTAGGTTGTTGGGGGGCGCCTATAGCGTCACGCACCTGGGGGGGGGGGGGGGGGGTCAGACATTTGTGACGATGTGTGACGAGGGGGGGGGGGGGTGAGAAATGTGACGTCACATCAAAATGCGCGACTTTAAATAAATATAGAATTGTTATAACAACACTCCTACAACATCAGAGTGCAGCGCCACATTAAATACGCACTACAATGACAATAGTTTAAAGCGATTTGAAGCATTACTTTTTTGGGGGGGGGGGGGCAGAGCTTTGTGACGTCATATTTGAGGGGGGCGTCTGACTTTTTGTGACGCCGTGTGACGAGGGGGGGGGGTCAAAAATCGTCCAAAATCGCGTGACGTCATTTATGGACGGCCCCAAGGTCGCTTCTGAAACAAGAACTACATAGCTCAGTGGGGTCTTTGCCTGGTGAACTAAAACATCGTTTAGAGTTTAGTTTTAGTCATCGGGGTGCCCAATCAGGCTGCTTTGGTCACATGCCGCAGACAATCCGTACCAGAAAGTAAAAACACGACTGGAAAACGAATTTACAAACACAACTTTAAGAATAACAATAATAGTGACGACGACGTTGATAATATTCGGAAACACGAAAATGACGATTGATACGCAATTTTTTTTCTGTTGCTAGAATTCACCCTCCCAAACAAAGTGAAACCGACCGTGTCACGAGACGGGTTCACACACTTTAAGGTTGTGCAACACTGCCACCCAGCGGTTCGTTATCACCACGCGTAGAATCAGTTTTCGCCTGCCAAGATCGACTTCGAGAATGTTTATTGAGCGTTCTTTCGCAAAACCCACGCGTATCGTCGGCTAATGCAACGTCTGAAGATGGCACAGTATCGCGACATAGCGATGTTCTGAAGAGAAAACGGACGATGACCCTGACTCTTCTTACGCTATACATCTTACGATATATAGCTTACAAATATTCTTAGGTTTTTTCGGTAAAGTCACGTAGGTAAAAAAAAATTAATAAAAGTAAAGAAAAAAAAAATTCACGACGTTTCGGAGGCAACACAAGCCACGATCGCCGTTTGTCGGGAATGGCATCGGGAAAGCTGCGATCGCTAACCGCAGCGCCACCGCTCCCCCCCCCCTCCACCACCACCACCTTCCCCTCCATGCACTAACACACCTGACCACGTGGTGGCCGCACAGACCTGACCACGTGGTGGCCGCATTGACGTCCGCTCTGCATCCTCGAACGTCTCCCCAAGGCCCCTGACGTCACGACAAGAACGACGGTAACAAGGGAGGAGCGGTGGCGCAATGGTTAGCGCGCTGCGCTGCGCTGTTCGTCACAGCAAAACCCCGAGTTCGATTCCCGACCAGGGCTAACGAGTTGCGAGTGAGAGCTGTTGCTTCGCTGAGTGGCTTCTTGATTTGGCGGCGTGGTAATCGCTTCTACAAATCGATAAAAAAAAATTGTCCACGAAAGCCACGCTATATAAAGCCGAAATTTGAATGGAATAGAAAAGTCGTAGGGGTCTTTGTCACAAGAGTCATGCCGCTATACATAGGCGGTTGGTTAACTCGTTGTTAATTAATGTTTATACAAGAATTAATTGTTTGTAAATTGATCATTCACAAATTAATTGATCATTTTTGTATCGTAAATTATTACGAGTTTTGATGTATTGTTCACGTGGGGGGACGGAACCGGAGACACCCGGAGAAAACCCCACGTCTTGCGCGAGGGTGCAACGCTCTATCCCCCACCCACCCGCCCGTACAGACGGAATAAACAGATGGCGATTAGTCCACACTTGCTGCTGCACTGCCTTCTGCTGGCGTGGTTCAAGCACGCTCAGACAACCCCCGACATTGCGCGGGGAGGCATTCATCCAGCAGTGGAGCGAGAGAAGAATATCGGGCAGTCAACAGCCGTACGCGTACCGACCACGAAGCACGAACCAACAAATACCGGCATCTCATCAGCGTACTCCTGCATCTGCATCTCACCTTATCGCAGCACCCGCTAGGCCGCCATTGCATCCCAGGTGAGATACCACGGCGACTACAAATGTTTTGTTTACGATGAGACTCAAACCCTGTGTACGAATATCAGACTGATTTGATGTCTTCCACGAGAGGGCGCCTCGGTGGCGAGGAGATGTTGACTACCTTGCCTGGTGTACAGGAGGTCGTGGGTCCGATCCCGACCCTGACGCCTGCTGCTGTGTATTTGGAGTTTGCGTCTCTCTCTCTCATAATCATCACGGTGGCTAGGAGATGTTAACTACCTCACCTGGTGTACAGGAGGTCGTGGGTCCGATCCCGACCCTGACGCCTGCTGCTGTGTAGTTGGAGTTTGTGTGTGTGTCTCTCTCTCCCTATTTTTCTCCGGGTCCTCCGGGTTTTCCCCGTCCACATTTAGGAATATGCGTTTAAAGTATTTAGATCCTTCTACAAATGTCCACGTGATAAGTCACTTTTTTGAGCTATAATTTGTGGCCAGGTCGCTTGTGAAAATAGCTCTATAGCTCAGTGGGCCTTACCTGGTAAAATAAAAATAAAAGTTTTTAATCGTAAATATTTGCGTGCATAATGTTGCTGTGTTGATTCTGTATTCACTAGCACCGTGAATGGGTTTAGATCAGCAGAGCACCCAGGTGTCAGCACAGGTGAGGATGAACGTGAGGATGGACGTGGTGAGGATGCAGGTGATGGCTACGTACGGTGCGAAAGAAGCTCAACATACATGCATGCAATGTGATGCAATGTTTTGTTGGCTGGTAATTTGGCTGGGGCTATTTGAATGCGGGTTTTTTTGTCGTTGCCTGCGAAGCGTCTGGAGATGCGATTGCTATTTATGGACGCGGTGTAAATGTCAATTATCCTTCATTCTGTTTCGGCGGAGGGGTGGAGGGGTACGTGAGGAGCGGTGGCGCAGTGATTAACGCACTGCATGACGGACCAAGCGATCCGTTGATCGATTCCTGCGGGCACGGCTGATCAACAGTGGACATTTCATATCAGAACCAGCAGCAGCAGCAGTAACATCATTTGCCCCAACAGTCTGTTTACATGATACACGGGGGGGGGGGGGGAGGCGTGGAGGAAAATCGCCGTTGTGCAACATCTGCAGAATGTGTCTGGCCCCAGGCCGCCTCTGCCCGTCTCGCGAGGGAGGTTGACATTTACCGAGCAAGGCGGCCGCGATTGGTGAAATGTGCACAGGGAGGCTGGGCAAGTCGGGGCATTTCACGCGGCGGTGGTGGTGGTGGTGGTGCAGGTTGCGGTGGTTGTTGGGGAGCGGTGGCGCAATGGTTAGCAGCGCGCTGCGCGACGAACCCGAGTTCGATAACCGCTCAGGGCCAACAACACCAGTGGCGAATGTTTAAAGCGGTTCCTGGGCCTCCGCTAGATCGATACGGCCTGAGCTAAACGAGAGCCTGGTGCGGTGTGTAAACATCGCCGATGGGGGTTCGACAAAGGCCGCCGTGCCGGCCTTCATAAGTGCTCGCCAACAGCACTCTCACTCCTCCAGTCTGTTGAGGATATACGGGGGGAGGGAATATTTGTCCTTGGAGATTGCGGTGGTATAGGTGGTGGTTCATCTTCTTGGTTCTTTCGGTAAAGTCACGTAGAAGGGAAATAATAAAATAATAAAAATAAAACATAATAAAATAATTCTCACGACGTTTCGGCCACAACGCAAGCAGCCGTCCTCAGGTGAAGAACAGGTCAATGAATGAATCATTCAGACGCTTATTTTATTATTTTATTTTTACTATTTTATTATTTCCCTTCTACGTGACTTTACAGAAAGAACCAAGAAGATGAATCCCTGCAGTCACGAAAGCTTTAAATCGAAATTTAGGTGGTGGTTGTGACGAGCGGTGGCGCAACGGTTAGCGCGCTGCGCAGCAAAACCCGGCGACTCGAGTTCGATTCCGGCTCGCGGCCAATGACAGTGACGAATATTTTAACCGAACCTTGGGCCACCCCTAGGTCGACACAGCCTTGAATAAACGAGTACCTGGTGCGGCATGTAAACATCACCAGTGCGGAGACAAAGGCGGCCGGGCGTGGTGTTGGCCACCCACCCCTTCGTGTGCCATAATACGCGCCGCTAACAGCAGGCGGGGTAGCGGTGAGCGCACCAAGCGATTCAAACTCGCCAAGGTGACAACACATCTTCACTTTTCCGTCTCTCTACACACGCGCATTTTCACTGTTTGCCACACAACCCATCCAGCTCCCATGCGCGATCTTCTGGAAGCACGTGATTTCAGCAGCAGCATTGACCAAAATACAGCGTCTCATCATCATCAGTGCCATTAGGCTCGCTTGACACAACAAATGCTGTCGAGGCTGCCGCATTTTAAAAGGCGCTTGGCACTGGAGTGAGACCCCCTCCTCCCCCCCCCCCATCCAGCAGTGGAATCTGCGCATTAAAGAGGAACACAACACGGAGGCTGCCACGGCCGATTCAATTAAAAGAGCCAGGGGCGGTCGTCTCACGACTCTTCCGTCTAAAAGCGACGCGCGTAGACGCGGCCGGGGGTAATGGAGTTGGCCTCCGTTCCAGAGCTGAAGCTGTTAGGACGAACGAGATTGGCAAGCACTCCACCTCGCCCATCCTCCCTATCCCCCCCACCCCCCACCAATGCCGGATTATCCTAGTAGCAAAAGTAGCTACATATGCTACGGGCCCCGCACTTTCAAGGGCCCCGCGCTAAATGCTTTCAAGCTATCAATTCGGGTTCAGTGATTCTGCACTTGCTCTATTACTAGAGTACTATACCGCCTTCAACTGTTATGAACGACTGGGTGTTTAAGGTTAGCGATTTGTCGTATTATCTGACTGTACAGCAAAGGAGAAAATAGAATTATTTTACTATACAAGTAAAAATTTGTGCTTTAATATTTCTGCGTTTTTTTTTTATTTCGGGCTCCTTTATAACATATGCTACAGGCCCCGCACTAGCTTAGTCAGGCACTGCCCCCCACTGGTGCTAAACGATTAATCGATTTAAGATAAAAAAAATCTCAATTTGAAACAATACGATTATCAAATCGCAAAGGCTGCGATTTTTTGCGATTTGAAAAGTCATTTTACTTTCTTGTTGGAATTGTTTTATTTTTTTTTATTATTATAGCTTTATGTAACTTAACACTTTGATTGTTCTATTTCAATTAAAATATTTTAATGAATACATGTTGGAGCAATTCATATAGTTTAAGTTCTCATCCTTGCATTGTAATATATAGAGCAGTTCATATTGTGATGGTATCACGTGGTAATGCTCATCACATGTTTTAAATTTATTACACAGTGAATATTGAGCTGAAGCTTGACTTACAAAAAATGTTATCGCAAATCAAATCGCAATCGCAATATCTGTCAGAAAAATCGCAATTAGATATTTCCCCCAAATCGTTCACCCCCCCCCCCACCACTCATCCCTATCCCTACATCACAGTCGATCCAAGCTGCTCCCCGCCCGTCTCCTTCCCCCGCAGCGCACTCCGTATGTCAAGCCAGCAATCATCGGTGCCCATATTCCACTCTCCTCCACTCGCACGCTCGCTCGCTCACACTCACTCACTCACCCGCTTACTCCCGTTACACACTCGCCCGCCCCAACATCTGACTCGCTCACTCACCCGTTCGCTCGCTCGCTCACTCACCCACTTGCTCACTCACCCGCTTACTCCCGTTACACACTCGCCCGCCCCAACATCTGACTCGCTCACTCACCCGTTCGCTCGCTCGCTCACTCACCCACTTGCTCACTCACCCGCTTACTCCCGTTACACACTCGCCCGCCCCAATATCTGACTCGCTCACTCACCCGTTCGCTCGCTCGCTCACTCACCCACTTGCTCACTCACCCGCTTACTCCCGTTACACACTCGCCCGCCCCAATATCTGACTCAACAACAACAACCGCCGTTCGCCACTAAGTGGTGGTGACATCACCACGACGCTTGTGCCAGGCTATGTGCACCTTGAGACCACGTGAAGTGTCGAACGCCCGCTGGCAGGAAGTCACGGGGCAGACCCAGATGCCACAGGTCGACTGACTGAGACGACTGACTGATGCACCACCTTTGCCCACTACCGTGCCAACTTGCTGCGCTTTAGCCACCTGGAGCTCCGCTCATTGTTGTGAGCGTCGCCCCACCGCGCTCCGTTGTTGTTGGAGGGCGACTGCCTCCAACTGCCCAGTAGCGTCCTTCACGAGCCTCCTCCACAGAGGCCGATCTTGACACCGCTGGTACCAGTCATCGGAAAGTCCACTCAGCTCCACATCCTCCTGTACCACATCACTCCATCTCTTCTCTAGTCCGTGCCGTACCCGTTTAGCCCCCTCAATCCGACCGAACAAAAGCTGTTCGGGCATGCGGTGGCTGGGCATGCGGGCTACATGACCCAGCCAACGCAGCCTTGCCTGCTGGAGGAGCTCACCGATGGGACTTTGTCCAGATCGTTCGAGGATTTGTGAGCTCCTCACTTAATCCAACCTGGTTAACCCATGATGGATCGTAGGGAGGCCAGCCTAAATGTTTCTAACCGTAATAATAGGGGTTTCCCCTATTTTCTGGCAACAAATTTGAAACCTTTTTTACAAGGATTCATGTCTGCATTAACCACAATACTTGCAGTCAAAATGCAAACAAAAAACACACTCTGATATTATATGCATTGTCCTTACCGCCACTTAGTGGCGAAAGGGGAAAACCCTATTATTATATTTGGGTACTGGCAAAGGAGGTCCAATGATGTAGATGCTTATCCCGAGCCCTCATTACTCTGATAGTGCATTGTCTTTGAGCTGTACGCCTTTTGGCGTCCTCTGGTCTAGCACCAATTGAGACTAGGCTCTAAAGAAAGCTGTCTCTGGTGTGGACCAATCAGTTTCATGGATAATGCACATATTATCAGTGAATCCTTGTAAAAAAAGGTTTCAGTTTTGTTGCCAGAAAAAATGGGAAAAACCCCTATTATTATATTTTGGAACTGGCAAAGGAGGTCCAATGATGTTTCTAACCGGCGAAGATGCTCCATTAGGGGGGTCCACGTTTCGCAAGCATAGAAAAGGGAGGGAATGACTGTGGCCGAGAAGACCTGAAGCTTCGTGCGGAGTGACAGATCAGGTAGCTTCCACACATCATTACGCAACCGATGAAAAGATAATGCCGCTCGACTGATTCGGAGTGAGACCTCTGCTGTTAAACTGGAGCCGGTCATGAGCACACTGCCCAGGTATGGGAAACTCTCCACTCTCTCCACAACTGCCCTATCACCAATTGGGAGTTGTGGGGGTGGAGTGTCCGATAAATACCCAGGCAGGTGCTTAGTTTTGGTGGGGCTGATGGTAAGGCCCCACCTCTTAGTGGCAAGCTCCAGGTTCAGCAACAGCGCTTCCAACTGCTCCTCTGAGTGAGCAGCAATTGCCAGATCATTGGCATACATAACATGGTTGAGCAATAGGGAGCCATCCCTTGACCGCACCCGGGCATCGATCAGCCTCCCATTGTATCTGTACCAGATGGAAATTCCTCCGGTACAGCTATGGAAGGCTTCACAAACTACGTGGTCGAAATAGATGGTATATAATGTGGGATCCAGAGGACATCCCTGTCGCACCCCAAGGTGTACAGGGAATGGTTCCGACTCCCGGCCACATAGTTTTACCCGGGCCCGCTCACCATCATGAAGGTCCTTAATGATCGTGAGCAGAGGGTCAGGGACTCTGAAAGCACGAACAACTACCCAGAGCCCAGGCCTACTGATGGTATCATAGGCCTTGACCAGGTCAATAATGCAGAGATGCAGGTCTTGTTGGAATTCCCTACACCTCTGCTGTAGCAGACGGGCATAAAATATGGCATCCGTGCAGAATCGCCCTTTCCTGAAATCGCATTGGGGCTCCGCAAGCCTCTCCTCAGCGTGCCTAGCAAGGCGATGTTGAATAATCCTTTCCAGTACCTTTCCCGGCACACTGAGGGGTGAGATGCCCTTGTAGTTATTGCAGTCTGTGCGGTCCCCTTTCTTAAAGAGGGGGACCACCAGGGCATCCTTCCCGTCTTGCTGAACCCCTCAGCCAGCCACACACAGGGGGTGACTTTTTCCAATATTTGAGGCACCGCAGCCTCGGCAGGGTCATCCCCACTTTGTCCCACGTTGTTATCCAGGCTGAGGGATGTTCCCTCCCCCAGGACCTCACAGAAAGGCTCAGTAAATCTGCAAACCTGTTCCTGGGGATCGGAGATTGGATCAGCGTTCTTTCCCCTAATGATTGTAATAGGTGTGGCGCTGCAGGTTACTTTTTTGATGGAATTAAAGAGCGATTTGTGATCGCGGGCCATTGAATATCTGACTCGCTCACTCACTCACTCGCTCGCTCACACGCACACCCGATCACTCTCTCGCTCACTCACCCACCCACCCACCCACCGTCTCTCTCGCCCACTCACCCGCTCACTCCCTTTGCTCACTCACCCGCCCAATATCTTACTCACCTGTTCACGCACTCGCTCATTCACCCACTCACTCTCTCGTTCACTCGTGGCACCATTAACTCACCGATTAAATCACCCACGAAAGCCACTCGTTCACTCGCCCAACATCAATCTGCGTCCGCAATCCGGCACATCACCCTGTGCCAGGCTATGTGCACATCGAGCACGTCACGCGAATGTGTGGAGCGTTCGCTGGCTGACAGGAGGTCACGGGAGAGAACCCAGGCACCATGCGTTTAACGAATGAGATGGCCGGCAGATGGAACACCTGAGCTCCCCTACTGTGCCAACTCGCCTTCGTGGGTGCTACTCGCTAACAGCAAATTGGTTTAAAGCTTTCGTGAGTGCAGGGATTCATCTTCTTGGTTCTTTCGGTAAAGTCACGTAGAATGGAAATAATAAAATAATAAAAATAAAACATAATAAAATAATATTTTATAATAAAAATAAAAATAATTAAATAATATGTTATAATATTTGATTATGTTTTATTTTTATTATTTTATTATTTCCATTCTACGTGACTTTACCGAAAGAACCAAGAAGAGCAAATTGGTGTTTTTTTTTTCTGTGTGTTTAGTTTGTTTCACCTTTCCCCGCACCTCCCGATTAGTACGGTTGGCCCCGTATGGTGCGAAAGAAGTTCAACACACAAACACTTGCCCGCCCACACCCACCCAGCATTCTGTTAAATGGCTATACGGGGAGATCTTTGTCGCTTTTATCTTTCTTGCTTGGGTTGGTCTCGTAGGCAATAGACGAATGGCCCGGACTTGATGAGTGACGTCTCCGGGCACGACGGAGCGATAGATCAGACTCGAGACTCGGCTCCTATGTAGCCGGTGACGTCACCAACCCCCCCGCCCCCGCCCCCCTCCCCCCGTGGAGTCTCAGCGATGACAGCGACAGGTTCCCCCCGGCGAGGGCTCCAACTCGCCAGGGGCTGCGGGGCGCGGTGCCGAAGCAGTCGCAGCTGAGCACGCGCGGGAGGGTTCAAGTTGGGGTCGGTGGTGGGTGTGGGGTTGGGGATGGGGGTGGATGGGGGGTGGATGGGGGGGGTGGATGGGGGGGGTGGATGGGGGGGGTGGGGATTGATGGGGGTGGAAGGGAGGGGATGTGGATGGATGGGGGGTTGATGGGGGGGGGGGGGATTGATGGGGAATGGATGGGGCGGGTGGGGGTTGCTTTGGGGGGGAGGGGGTGGATGGGTGGGAGGGTGGGTGGTGGATGGGGGGTGGATGGTGGGGGGGGGGGGGATGGGTGGGGGGGTGGGGGGTGCATGGGGGGGTGGATGGTGAGGAGAGTGGGGGGTGGATGGGGGGTGGATTGGGGGGTGGATGGTAGAAGGAGTGGGGGTTTCTTGGGGCGGGTGGTCGCGTGGTGGGTGGTGAATGGGAATTGGGGGGTTGATGACGGGATGGGGGGTGGGGGTGGTGGTTGGATCGGGGGGGGGGTGGAGGGGTTGGTCGTGGTGGGTGGATGGGGTTGGGGGGGGGGGAGAAGTGGTGGATGCAACTGAAAAGCGCGCAAAGTTTCGCCCCAATCCAGCCCAGCTGGCTCAAAAAATTAACAAATTTGACATTTGTCCAGGGCCCCAAAATAATAAATGCCGGAGGACCCCGAGGATGACGCCTCGTTACCCACCAAACATCACTCCACTCACCGCCGGACGGTGGCCTCCACGAAACCGACGGCCACCTCTTAACGGTCCCGTGGCGGTCGTCATGAGCATCCGCGGGTGCCGTGCCACTCGCGAACGGCACTTGCCCCAAAGTTTCCGTCGAGCCTATCCGGGGGATCTTTGTCATCGTGGGAGCGGTCGCGCGGCGGATTCCACCGGGATGAATTCAAGAGTCCGATCCCGATACATTCTTTTGATTCTGCGAGCGTGCCGCGCTACTTATCACGGCGACCCGAGTTTCGATTCCAACACCGGCGAGGAATATCTAAACCGGTCCTGTGCCTCCCCATTAAGTCGACGCATCCTTAATGAACGAGCAGCTGGGGCGACGTTGCAAACATCGCCACGAGGGAGACAAAGGCGGCCCCGCGCGTGGTGCCACCCCCGGCCCTCGTAGCGACACATGCATCGCTTAACAGCACTTGCCACAGCTGTCTATTAGAGGCTATACGGAGTGAGGTGGGGGGGGGGGTCGCCTTTGGCTTTGTCTGTGTAAGTGCAATGCGACCATTCATCAGCTGAAGCGAACGGGAGCTGTGTGGAGATGTCGGCAGCTGGGGGTGCACCGCCACCGCACCCTGATGAGTAGACGGGGGTCAGGGTGCTTACCGGGACTTCGACAGCGCTGCAATGCGCGCGAGCGAGTGTGTATGCGCGTGTGTGTGTGCGCGTGTGTGTACCGCGTGTGTGTGCGCGTTCGTGTGCGCGTGTGTGTGTGTGCGCGTGTGTGCGTGTGGGCGTGTTTGTGTGCGCGCGCGTGTGTGTACCGCGTGTGCGCGGGTGCGCGTTTGTGTGCGCGTGTGCGCCAGTTCGTGTGTGCGCGTGTGTGTGTGTGTCGCTACTCGACGCGAATTCAATTCCCGCTCAAAGCCACCAACACCGGTGACGATTATCTGAACCGGTCCTGGGCCTCCCCTAGGTCGACTCAGCCTGAAACGAATACCTGGCGCGGTGTGTAAACATCGCCACTCGGGGAGACAAAGGCGGCCGGGCGTGGTTCTGGCCACCCACCCCCTCGTGTACCGATCCGGTCTTCATAGGTGCTCGCTAACAGCGCTTGCCCCAAGAGTCCGTTGGGGCTATACGGGGGATCTTTGTCTTCGTTGCAGAGTGAGGCCGTTCATTACAGTCACGAAAATGATGGTGGTGGTGGCGGTGATGCTCATTGATGGGAATGACCTTTGACAATCAAGGTCAACGATCCCCCGTCAATGTTTAAAACAACTGTTGAGGCACCTATGAAAGCCGGCACTGTGGCACACGAGGGGGTGGGCGGTCAGCACCTACACCCGGCCGCCTTTGTCTCCCCCAGTGGCGATGTTTACACACCGCACCGAGTACTCATTTGAGGCTGAGTCGAACTAGGTGAGGCCCAGGACCGGTTAATATTATCGTCAATGGTGTTGGTGGCCGTGAGCGGGAATCGTCGTCGGATCATCGCTGGGTTCGTAACAGTGACACTACCGCTCCCAAATAACCACCACCAACGTTCCCACTTCAACGATACGAAAACCTTTTTTTATTTAACCAGGTAAGGCCCACTAAGCTATAATAGCTATTTTTCAGAAACGACCTGGCCACAAACGATAGCTCAAAGAAGTGGCTTATCACGTGGACATTTAGAGCAGCAGCTAAATACTTTAAACGCAAATTCCTAAATGTGGAGGGACCCGGAGAAAACTCCACGCGACCATTGGGCGAGAGACACCGCAAACTCCAAATATACAGCAGCAGGCGTCAGGGTCGGGATCGAACCCACGACCTCCTGTATACCAGGCGAGGCAGTTAACATCTCCTAGCCACCGTCATGATGATGAGCGACAGATACGCAAACTCCAAATATACATCAGGCGTCAGGGTTGGGATCGAACCCACGACCTCCTGCATACCAGGCGAGGCAGTTAACATCTCCGAGCCACCGTCATGATGATGAGCGACAGATACGCAAACTCCAAATATACAGCAGCAGGCGTCAGGGTCGGGATCGAACCCACGACCTCCTGCATACCAGGCGAGGTAGTCAACATCTCTAAGCCACCGTGGCGCCACTCACTCGGCCTCCCTCTCCTGCACCCCCCCCCCCTCTCTCTCCGTCCACCCCGCCCCTTCATTCATCCCTCAAACACAAAACACAAATCATCTTCCATGGGGTGTGCGCTAGACGACCGCCTCCATGGAGGCAATTAAACCCCATCTCGCCCCGAGGCTTCCTCGAGATACCGAGGGTGCCGTAATTGAATTTTGCGTTGCATTCCCTATCCCCCATCACCACCACCGCCCACCCCCCTCTCTCCCACATCGTCGTCACTTGAAGCGAGATGCGATCCTGAAGGGAGACCCAAGCGCGTGTTTATCTTGGCAAGGTGTCCACTTCGCACCGTCACGGTGCTCGCCTGGAAGAAGGGCGCCGCGGTGGCTAGGAGATGTTAACTACCTCGCCTGGTATGCAGGAGGTCGTGGGTCCGATCCCGATCCTGTCGACGCCTGCTGTATATTTGGAGTTTGCGTCTCTCTCTCTCTCATCATCACGGTGGCTAGGAGATGCTAACTCCCTCGCCTGGTATGCAGGAGATCGTGGGTTTCCATCCTAACATTGATACTTGCTGTGTATTTGGAGTATACCCTTGCCGGCAATAAAACAGGTGTTACAGATGTTCAAACACCGAACAAAAACCTTTTTGCAAGGAATCACTTTGTTACTGGCAGCCAAGGTCCCCATGTTGTATGTTTGGAGTTTGCGTGTCTCTCTTTCCCTGTGCCCTCCCCCCCTCTCCAGCAAAGGGGTAGGGCGTGGATGTGCAGGGGGTGCCCTGCCAAGCAAATGGGCGTCAGAGCCCAGAGTGACATGCGCATCGGACACTAGCTGTGGGATGGTGGCGATGTTGTGCGGATGGTGGGTGGTAAATGTGGAGAGCCGACGCTGCGCGTCGCGGAGCGGCGCGTGTGCCGGGGTATGGTTTTGTTGTTGCCATTGTAATAACAGTCTTGGAGACGACTTCTGGAATCCGTCTTTTTATTTACTTAGGGTACAATTACTTCCCGCTGCTGATATGCAACGTGAAGTGGACAGATGGACCGAGAGAGACGCACGGCCACGTGGCAACTCGGAGCCCCGCTCACGCGTGGCCCCTTCCTTCCTCCGTTCCTGTTCTGACCACGTGTCGTTCTTCTCCACCCCTATTTAATACCCGGGTCACGTGGTACGCTTGAGCCAATCCTCGTTAGCCTGCCTCGAATCTTCCAGGCTCCCTCGTCAGCTCCCGGAACCACGCCCCTGACTCATCTCCCCATTGGCTGAGGCCAAAGCCAGCAGAACCAATCTCCCTAGCTGTCACCTCTCCATCACGTCAGGGCCATGCCCCCAGGCTTCACCCCATTGGCTGTAAAGCAGGACCGGCAGAGCCAATCACCATGACGAGTTGTGATCCGTCAGTGAGCCGGATATAGCCTCATATTACACCATAAAGGCTGACATACTGGAAATACAATTTAAAAAGTCAAAAGTCTCCCTGTGGCCCCGTGGATTTGTCTCCTGGTCCTCCGGGTTATTTCGTCCCCTTCCAAACATTCGCAAGCATTCATTTCGAGTAATTCGGCTGCTATAAATACATGTCCACACGACGAAACGCCGTTTCGTCGAGCTCTCTCGTTCGTGATAGCCAGGTCGCTTGTGAAAACGAGCTACCCGAAAATAGTTTAGTTGAATAGTTTAGTAAGCTCGCGCAAGACGAGCGGCAAATCATTGAAGCAAATCATTCCCCACTGAGCGACTCGTGTCCTCGGCAGCTCTCTAATTAGCGATAATTATCATGCGCTATGAAGAATATCAAGGGCTTGAGTATATTTTTTGTAGTTGTGGTTGTACACCACTGCCAACGCATGCATGTATCACCAATTAATGTGTTGGTAAAAACACGAGATTAAAATCCCCGCGTGTAGCCTAAACAGACTGTTGGGGCAAGCGCTGTCAGAGTGTAACACCCACGAAGGCCGACACGGAGCACGAGGTGGGTTGGGTGGTCAGAACCACTCCCGGCCGCCTTTGTCTCCCCAGTGACGATGTTGACTACACACCGCACCAGGTACTCATTTGAGGCTGAGTTGATCCAGGAGAGGCCCAGGATGGGTTTAGATAATCGTCACTGGGTGTTGGCCGTGAGCGGGAATCGAACTCGAATCGCTGGGTTCGTAGCGCAGCGTAGCGCTAACCGCTGCACCACCGCCCCTCCCCACACACACTGACACACACGGACAGACAGGGACACACACGGATACACACACGGACACACACGGACAGACAGGGACACACACGGATACACACAGACGCATATGGACACACACGGACAGACACGGACACACACGAACACACACGGACACACACAGGGACACACACGGACACACACGGACACATAGGGACACACACAGGGACACACACAGAGACACACACAAAGGGCACACACAGGGACACACACGGACACACAGGGACACACAGGGAAACACACGGACACACAGGGACACACGGACACACAGGGACACACACGGACACACACAGAGACACACACAGAGACACACAAGGGACACACACAGGGACACACACGGACACACACGGACACATGTTTCGGGTTAAAAAAAAGAGCTGCTGCTGATCTTGCTTCGTTAATCACGATTTTAAATCGAGATGACATTTTGTTGCACCCGTATTTCCTTACACAAATCCATTGGTGGTGGTGGGGGGAGGGGAGGGTGGGGGGAGGGGGCACCCCTTTAGCTACTTGGGGCTCAAAACATTCGCTTGGTTTTTGTTGTTGTTGTTGTTTTTGTTGTTGTTGTTGTTGAAATCAAGCGCTGCCATTGCTCCCTGCGTGTGATCCACGAATTCTCTCGCGCGTTGCCTTGCGTCGACTTCTCCCTCCTCCTCCTCCTCGGCTCTTTGGGTTTCACCACCTCGGAGATATTTGCCTCCGCCACCTGTTTGGCTACAGACCCGACACCTCGGGCTCGGCAATCCGTGCACGGGGGGGTGGTGGTGGTGGTGGCGGGGAGGGACAAACGCGCACGGCTGACGGGGGATGAGTATTTCATTGTACCCAAAAAGAACAGGGACCATCTGTCGCTAATTGTATATTTCTCTTTTGTAATGACTATTATTACGTAAAATATATTAGCTATTTTATCTCATGCCGGTATGTGGCACCTTCAAGGAATACACAAAGCTGCCACGTCTAGCCTCACAGAGTGTCTGTTATGAAAGACAAATACAAAGAATCCCCGTATAGCCTTTAACAGACAGTTGGGGCAAGTGCTGTTAGCGAGCACCTATGAAGGCCGGAACGGCACACGAGGGGGTGGGTGGTCAGCACCACGCCCGGCCGCCTTTGTCTCCCTAAGTAGCGAATGTTTGCACACCGCACCAGGTACTCATTTGAGGCTGAGTCGACCCCGGGGAGGCCTAGGATCGGTTCAGATAATCGTCACCGGCGTTGGCCGTGAGTGAGATTCGAACCCGGGTCGCAGGGTTCGTAGCACAGCGTAGCGCTAACCGCTGCACCGCCGCTCCACCCCCTGAGCACTCATTCACAAAGCGAATATCCCGTCTTGTCAAAGGACGTCTCCAAGCGTGTGTCTCCCCTAGGCCGACTCAGCCTTCAATCGATGAGTACCTGAGCGCGGGGTGCAAGCATCGGCACGGGGGGGGGGGGAATGGGATACAGAATTCAGACGCCCCTGGTCCAGACCACCACAACCACTTAGCCGCCTTTCAACAGCCTCAATCGGCGGCTCGCTCACAGCGCTTTGCCTCGACAGTCTGCTAAAGGGTGTACGGGTCTTTGTGTGTGGAGATGTGTGGCTTTCTGTGGCTGTGCCGGAGAAACTAAGAGAGGGCTGATCGATGCCCCGGTTAAGCCAAGGGACCGCTCCCAAATGGTCAACCCATATTGTCATGCATGCTGATGATCTGGTAATTGCTGCTCACTCCGAGAGGGAGTTAGAGGCAATCAGAGGGGAGGGCCTCACCGCCCCCCCCCCCCTCCTCCCACCACCAAAACTAAGTTGATGCCTGGGCATGTTACTTCATCACAAACTCCATCCCTTCAACGCACCATGAGTGATGGTGCAGGTAAGTCAGTCGAGCGGCGTTATCTCGTCACCAGAATCAGAATATTGTATTGATACTGCAGGAGGAGGAATCCGAAGAGCTATAAAGCTCTTTGTCACAGATGTCCAGGAGGGGCGGGTAAGCGCGTTCCAACAACCAACACGGTAGCAGTGCAGAGCACGAGAGATTTTCTATTTAAAGCTTTCGTGACTGCAGGGATTCATATTCTTGGTTCTTTCGGTAAAGTCACATAGAAGGGAAATAATAAAATAATAAAAATACTACATAATAAAATAAAAAAAAATACGAATAAAAAAATAAAATATATATAAAAAAAATAAAATAAAAACACAAATAAAATAAAAAAAATATTCTGTTTAATTTTTATTATTTTATTATTTCCCTTCTACGTGACTTTACCGAAAGAACCAAGAAGATGAATCCCTGCAGTCACGAAAGTTTTAAGTCTAAACATCCCCATCCTACCAGGCAAAACCCCCTGCGGTATTAACTGAGCGGCCCATCATTTAGACATTTATGGCACCAAAAGCAATCTGAATAATCTTAATGCGTTTTCCTAAATGTGGAGAGGGCCCGGAGGAAAAAAATTGCACGCGACCACGGGGAGAACTTGGCTAACTCCAAATACACAGCAGCAACAGGCGTCAGGGTCGGGATCGAACCCCCAAACTCCTGCACACCAGGCGAGGTAGTTAACATCTCACAACCGTGACCCCCATTTAATAATTACACAACGTATTAATTCTAGATTTGAAGTGACTGCAAGGATTCATACTCTTAGTTTTTTCGGTAAAGTCACGTAGGTAAAAAAATGAAATTAAAATTAATAAAAATAAAATAATAAAAAATCACGACGTTTCGGAGGCAACACAAGTCTCGGTCATCAGGTGGGACCGTCACAGCCATTTTTTGCTGTATCAAGTGAGGCCAGATTTGCTGTATCAAGTGATTTAGTATTATTTTATGTTTATTATTTTAATTTCATTTTTTTACCTACGTGACTTTGCCAAAAAAACTACGAGTATACACAACGTATATTAGTTCAACTCGCATCATCAATTCCTACGCTTCGGAAAGGCGGTAAGACGACAGCAGAAAGTCCCCAGACTACCCCAAGACAACGCACAGTCTCTCAATAAATAAATAAAATTGTACATTAAAATTGAACGCTCAATACATTGCTGAGGATTACATTTACAAATCACATTGGCAAATGTGGCTGAATACGGCGCTAATCTTCTGCGTGAGTAACGCTGCGTGGAAGCTGCATGGCCAATCGCCCCATACGAAGCTCTCAGGTGCTTCTCCACCAAAGCTAAGCCCTCTTCCTCGCCACGATTGTGCAACGTGGACCCATTTACACGCGCACCTGGTCTGTGGGCGATCCTTCTGGTTTCTAACCAGACGGGATTGTACGAGGAGCTCACAGACCCTTGAAATATCTCGACACCGTCCCATCAGCGAGCTCCTCCGGCAGGCGAGACTGCGCTAGCTGTGTCGTGTAACCCGCATGTCCAGCCATCGCATGTCCAAGTAGCTTCTGTTTGGCCGGGTGGATGAGGCTTAACGGGTTCAGCACGGGCTAGAGAAGAGATGGAGTGATGTGGTACAGGAGGACGTGGAGCTGAGTGGACTTGCCGATGACTGGTACCAGCGGGGTCAAGATCGACCTCTGTGGAGGAGGCTCGTGAAGGACGCTGCTACTGACCAGTTGGAGGCAGTCGCCCTCCAACAACAACGGAGGGCGGAGGAGCGACGCTCACAACAACGAGCGGAGCGCCCGGCGTATAAAACGTAGTAAATGTGGCACAATGGAGAGCACAGGTGGTGCATCTGCCAATCCCTAATATCTGGGTCCATCCAGTGACCGCTTGCCAGCCTTCGACACTTTGCGTGGCCTCAAGGTGCACGTAGCCTGGCACAAGCCCCGTGGTAACGTCACCGTCACCTGGTGGCGAATGACACCTGTCGCTGTTGCGTCAGCTGTGTCGCAGTGGTGAGCGTGCTGCGCCACTCACCTGGCGACCCGAGTTCGATTCACGGTCACCACCAACATCACTAACGATCATTCGAGGACCTCCCCTAGGTCGACTCAGCCTCAAAGATTACTTCGGGTGCGGTGTTCAAACATCGTGTGCCGTGCCGGCCTTGATAGGTGCTTGCCAACAGCGCTTGCCCCAACAGCCTGTTACAGGCTACATGTGGGAAGGGGGAGGACATTTACCATCGCCTGTGAGTGTCACTGCACGTGTCTCCATCGGCCGAGACACAACAAATGACATCTCGGCGCCTTTGGCCAAGAAATCCTCACAACCTCATTTGTCCTCCCGCCGGCGACAAGCGAGCCGGGCCGACATCACCCCGATGTCGCCCCGACAGCCGCGCACACACACACACACCCCCACGCCCTCCCCTCCGCACGCACAGCCTGGGCCTCGCGATGGGAGGGATGGAGGGATCGATGGAGGTGGATGGGTGGGTGGAGAGCGAGATGTTAACTCCCTCGCCTGGTATGCAAGGAGGTCGTGGGATCGACCCCGACACTGACTGACGCCTGTTGTATAATTTGGAGTTTTCGCGTATGTCTGTCTGTCTCTCTCTCTCTGCCCGTGGTCGCGCGGATTCTTCTCCGGGTCCGTCGGTTTTCCTGTCCACGTTTAGAAACGTCACGCGTTTGGAGGGTTTGACGGCGAAACATTTCCACGTGATGATGATGATGATAATGACGATAGGCCACCTCGTTGTGCTATCATTTTTGGCCAGGTCGCTTCTGAATTTTTTGTTTTGCGACAAAGCTCAGTGGTAAAATAAAAAATAGTTTAGTTTCTTGTTTGTGTTGGGGCATAGTGGCAATGGCGGAGCCAGGATTTTCAGGTAGGGGGGGGCAGCTCCTCCAGCAATGAAAAATGATAGAGGAGTTGTTAGTAAGTAAGGAGTTGTTAGTAAGGACTTGTCCCTTGCTTTTTATTCGATGCGTGTGCGGCGATGGCTCAGCCATCGATCGAGGGTCGAAAATCGAACCGCGTTGTGTGATCGGCATCGCGCTCGCTGAAGGTGAATGCCTTCAGGGAAGTCGTGTACTGGATACGCAACTGCGCACAATTATGTGAGTCACTTATAACTGCTTTGCCGTTACTTATTGCCAATTATGGACTCAGACTATTGTCCTATCATCTCATAGAGTCCCTGGCACGTAATAAAATGCTACACAGTGGCAGTGGGGGTCGTAAAATGCCGATTTATTACTAATACTCCCCAATGATCCGATCGAAATTGAGGATTTAGATCGGATCATTGGGGGGGGGGGGGGGGGCACGTGCCACCCCATCCCCCACTGGCTCCGCCATTGCATGGTGGGGATCGAGGGGAATGACAAGGGAGAGAGATGAGGTGCGGTAGGTGGGTAGGTGGAAGTCGAGCTTCCGTGTGAATCCACGGAAATATTGTTATCCTGCTATTGTTATGATGCTATTATTATCCTGATATTGTTACCCTGCTGTTATCCTGCTATTGTTATTCTGTGAATGTTATCCTGCTATTGTTATGCTGTTATTGTTATTAAGCTATTGTTATCATGCTATTGTAATAACACTCTGGAGACGGCTTGTGGAATCGGTCCTTCTATTTACTTTCCTCAGTTCACAAGCACTCCCCGTTGCTGGCAGGCAACGGGAAGTGGGCAGACAGATTGCAAGAGACGCACCGCCACGTGGCACTCGGAGCCCCGCTCGCGCGTGGCCCCTCTCTCTCTTCGTTCCTCGTCTGACCACGTGACCCTCGGCTTTTCCCTTATTTAATGCCTGGGTCACGTGGTACACTCCAGCCAATCCTTAATAGCCTGCGCTGAATGTTCCAGATTCCCCATCAACTCCCGGGACCACGCCCCTGACTTGTCTTCCCATTGGCTGAGGCCAAGAGTAGCAGAACCAATCATCCTAGCTGACATCCCTTGATCACGCCAGGGCCATGCTCCCAGGCTCTCCCCCCATTGGCTGTAGAGCAGGACCGGCAGAGCCAATCACCACGTGAGTCGGACATAGGCTCTCATTACATTATTGTTATCCTGATATTGTTATGCTGATATTGTTATGCTGCTATTGTTATCCTGCTATTGTTATGCTGTTATTGTTACCCTGCTATTGTTATCATGCTATTGTTATCCTGCTATTGTTATGCTGTTATTGTTATTAAGCTATTGTTATCATGCTATTATTATCCTGATGTTGTTATGCTGATATTGTTATGCAGCTATTGTTATCCTGCTATTGTTATGCTACTATTGTTATTCTGTTATTGTTATGCGGCTATCGTTATCCTGCTATTGTTATCCTGCTATTGTTATGCTGCTATTGTCATCCTGCCATTGTTATCTTGAAGCAGAACATTAGTGCCGGACTACAGCAGTCACTATTGCCAATGGTAACTTTGAACCTGACCCGTTGTACCATCGATAGTTCATTTACAACGTGCGATGCCATTGAGCGGACTGCATGTTGTTGTTGTTGTCTTGGTGTGATCAGGAACTGTTGTTGTCTTTGTTGTTGTCAATGCGCACTGACCAGCGTGATGGGTGAAGTCTGGTCATAGCGCCCCCCACCACGAACCCACAACGGTGTGCAGAGCCGCTCATCCAGCAGTGGATCGCCAAGACGGCTGTACACGTACGCGTGTGTGTGTGCACACGCGAATTGCGAGGGAGCTGCGTGCCGTGTAGGCTGCCTGTCTGCGCGCATTCGCATCTCCTCTGGGCACGAGAGGTCAATGGGAGGTCACCCCCACCTACCCCCCCCCCATATCCCCTTCCTCTCTGTCCCTGCTCCCCCCGCCCCTCCACGCCCGCAGTTTAAACGCCGCTCGATCTATAAATGGGTCAATGGAGGCGAGCGTTTGTGAGCGCGCACGACGCGCACACAAACACTGCCCATTATTGATGGAGTCGACCTGGTGTGGGCCTCCTCTAGGTCTGCTCGGCCCTGCGTGGGACGATCTCGACCGTTGCGTGGACCAGCGGTTCACTTGGCAGAGGAGATCTCAGATGTAGTTTTGTGATATCCGCTTCAGCGGAGACATTTTCTGGGGGGGGTGGGGTTGCTCTGCTCTGCAACATTTGCGAGCGAAATTTTTTCGTCTCGTGATGTTTGATTTTTATTTACATTTTTTAATTGTACCAGGTAAGGCCCGCATGAGCCTACAGAGTTGTTTTTTTTTAGAAGTGGCCTGGCCACAAATGATGACTCGCGTGGATATTTACAGCAGCCACGAGCTCTAAACGCGCGACGCTGATAACACTGGTCAACACACTTTTTCTGGCATAAGGTATTCCAACGGTTTTAAGGTAATTTTGGGGTGCTGATTCCAAATCTGGCATCAGTTTTTGTCTATCACATCAGGTTTTTGAGATATCAAATATTGCATTTTCAGTAAAAACTGCAGAAGAAAAATATTAAATAAATGTGGATATCTACATAAAATGATATTATAAACACACTATCCTAAAAATACAGCAGCATATTTTAACACTAAAGCAGTCACTGACTCGCAACAACTTGCAATCATAAGTGACAGAGTTAATTTCGGGTAAAATCAATGAAAATGGGGTATGCCGATAGCATAAAAATGAGATGTGATAGAGCAAATCTGAGATCAGATTTTGAATCAGCACTCTGAAATAAGTCTAAAACAGCTGCAAAAGTCCAGTGTTATCAATGTGCAGGGAAGAACGGGAAGACCCCGCAGAAAAATCCACGCGACCACGGGAAGAGAGACGCGGCAAATCCCGAATACACAACAGAACAACAGAACCCACGACCTCCTGTATACCAGGCGAGGGAGTCAACAGCTCGCCACGGCGAGCCTGGGTCGGGCGACCGTGATACAAAAATCCGATCGGCATCCACCACTGTTGTTACCAATCATCGGGCGCGCCTGGCGTGTAAACGTGAACTCGAATTTGTGCTTTTGGAAACATAACCCTTGGCGGGGCTCAACTGACACTTATTTTTGTAAACCCGTAACCCCTGGGTGGTGGTGTTGGTGGTGGTGTTGGTGGTGCTGGTGTTGGTGGTGGTGGTGCTGGTGGTGCTGGTGGTGGTGCTGGTGGTGGTGCTGGTGGTGGTGCTGGTGGTGGTGTTGGTGGTGGTGTTGGTGTTGGTGGTGCTGGTGGTGGTGTTGGTGGTGGTGGTGCTGGTGGTGCTGGTGGTGCTGGTGGTGGTGGTGCTGGTGGTGGTGCTGGTGGTGGTGCTGGTGGTGGTGGTGCTGGTGGTGGTGTTGGTGGTGGTGGTGCTGGTGGTGCTGGTGGTGGCGCTGGTGGTGCTGGTGGTGGTGTTGGTGGTGGTGCTGGTGGTGGTGTTGGTGCTGGTGGTGGTGTTGGTGGTGGTGCTGGTGGTGGTGTTGGTGCTGGTGGTGGTGTTGGTGCTGGTGGTGGTGCTGGTGTTGGTGGTGGTGTTGGTGGTGGTGGTGGTGCTGGTGGTGGTGTTGGTGGTGGTGCTGGTGGTGGTGTTGGTGCTGGTGGTGCTGGTGGTGCTGGTGGTGCTGGTGGTGGTGGTGCTGGTGGTGGTGCTGGTGGTGGTGCTGGTGCTGGTGGTGCTGGTGGTGGTGTTGGTGGTGGTGGTGGTGGTGTTGGTGGTGCTGGTGGTGCTGGTGGTGCTGGTGGTGGTGGTGGTGCTGCTGGTGGTGGTGTTGGTGGTGTTGGTGGTGGTGTTGGTGCTGGTGGTAGTGCTGGTGGTGGTGTTGGTGCTGGTGTTGGTGGTGGTGTTGGTGGTGCTGGTGGTGCTGGTGGTGCTGGTGGTGGTGGTGCTGGTGGTGCTGCTGGTGGTGGTGCTGGTGGTGGTGCTGCTGGTGGTGGTGTTGGTGGTGTTGCTGGTGGTGCTGGTGGTGGTGCTGGTGGTGGTGCTGCTGGTGGTGGTGTTGGTGGTGTTGCTGGTGGTGGTGCTGGTGGTGGTGCTGCTGGTGGTGGTGTTGGTGCTGGTGGTGGTGTTGGTGGTGCTGGTGGTGGTGTTGGTGGTGGTGGTGTTGGTGGTGCTGGTGGTGGTGTTGGTGGTGGTGTTAGTGCGGAGAACCGCGTGATTTGCTCATCGGCTAACGTCAGGCTGGTGGCTGCGTCACAATCACCACGATCACGACAAGGAGCCCTACCCCCCAACCTCATTAACCCACCCCCCAAACTCCTTCCCCCCTCCCTCCCTCCAACATCTCTAATTGCCTGTTAATGCCTTTATTAATTATCCTGGTTACAGACGCGTCATCCTCCACTGCCGCTGCGTTCCGCTCGACCCTCCCCGCCCCTCCCCGCCCCTCCCCGCCCCTCCCCTCCCCTCCCCTCACATCCCTGCCCCTCCAACCCCCTCTCCCCTCCCTGCCCCTCCCCTACCCTCAACTCCCCCCCTCCCTGCCCCTCCCCCCGCTCCTTCCCGGCTCTCTCCGCCCCTCCCCTCCCTTTCCCTCCACTCCCCTCCCCTGCCCGCCCCTCCAACCCCCTCTCCCCTCCCTGCCCCTCCCCTACCCTCAACTCCTCCCCTCCCCGCTCCCCCCGCCCCTCCCCTCCCTTTCCCTCCACTCCCCTCCCATCCCCGCCCCTCCAACCCCCTCCCCGCCCCTCCCCGCCTGTTCACACCTCCTCCCACTTGTCAACAGTGAGCGTTTGTTTCATCGAAAAAAAAATTAACCCGTAAAAACAAAGTTTTTCACTATAAATCCTTTATATGCGTGGCATCGGTTTTATTTTATTATTCATTTCTGTTTTTCTTGAGTAAGAGTTTCATTTTTATCACATTGGTATTTTAAATTAAATATGAATTTTTTTTTTCCTAAAAAGTGGAAAATTTTGAAAAAAAATTCACGAAAGATTTGCACGGTCGTAAGCGCGCAAGCAAGCAAGCAAGTGAACTTAATATAAAGGATTTAAAAAAAACAAATCACTCGACACATTCGTCAATAGCAGTGCCTTTCAAAGGAAATATACATGATAGTCGACGTTTCGGGCAATAACCCCCTCTGCACAGCACATGAATGAATATTCGATTAGATGCGTGCATTGCCCCAAGTAGAACGGTGGCGCAGTGGTTAGCGCACCGCAACCTTCACCAATCAGCGCCGAGTAGCGTGGTGGTGAAGTATGGTCAAGTGCCCCCCCCGCCCCCCCCATCATGACTGACACTGGAGGCTGTCTTCAACGGGGCTGTACACAATATATCATTCCACAGTTTGTATATATGAAGACAAAGATCCCCCGTATAGCCTGTAGCAGACTGTAGGGGCAAGTCCTGTTAGCGAGTAGCATTGCACACGAGGGGGTGGATGGCCAACATCACGCCCGGCCGCCTTTGTCTCCCTAGTGGTGATGCTTACACATCGCCACTCATTTGGTGCTGAGTCGACCTAGGGGAGGCCCAGGACCGGTTCAGATAATCGTCACTGGTATTGACCGTGAGCGCGAATCGAACCCGGGTCGCCAGGTTCGTAGCCTAGCAGAGCACTCGCCACTACACTCACACAAAAGTTTTTCTGGCTGGAGGAAGGAACAGACGCTCAAGTCCTGGATTCAAGCTATCGCGAAAGCGTTGAGCGAACGACAACAGACGGCGTCTACAGAGTGTGGGGAGGGGAGGGGGGAGACGGAGCGGTGAAATCGGAGCCCTCTGGATTTGTGTTGCAGCATCGCAACGGTGGTTGTGCTGTTGGTGGCTCTGCAGAATGATGTTGGCTGGGTCGTTGTGATGGCAGTATAGGGGGCACTGCGCCAAGGTTCATCATTTGGTGAGCACGGTCATAGTAACGGTGGTCATCAATCACAATCGGCGTCGTGATCACGATCAGTATCGTGATATTCATCAGCATCGTGATCACAATCAGAAATGTGATCACAATCAGCATCGTGATCACAACCAGCATCATGATCATAATCAGCATCGTGATCACAATCAGCATCGTGATCACAATCAGCATCGTAATCATAATCAGCATCGTAATCATAATCAGCATGATGATCACAATCAGCATCGTAATCATAATCAGCATGATGATGATGATCATAACCAGCAGCTCGCAGGAGGAATAGTTTTGAATAAAAATCCTAATTTCGGGGGTTAACTTAGCCCATCATCCCTCCGTGATCAATAAAATAGGTACCACTTTGTGGGTGAGTTAACGGTGGCTGTGCTGTCATGGGCAGACTCGCTCCCGCCATATGAACGTGGAATTTCAACCACGGGCTTGAGGCTCTAAGCAGGAGGCTAGCTCATTTGAGCAGTAAATCACGATCCTCACTTGTTGCCATCATCATGATGATCATCATAATAACAAAACATGTTGTCATCACAATCATAATCTTTGCATCGATCAAATTTGACATCAGTTAAGAATTGATCACCATCACCAACAATCAATAATATGTCATCGTCTTCACGACAATGACAATCCTAATCATCACTCATCGTCCAATAAAAATAAAATGATAATCGTCATCATTAAATAATGCAATCTTAACATTATCAATGAACCCAAAACATCATCAAATTCATCACCCATTACATAATCAGGTGGGGGAGCGGTGGTGTAGCGGTTAGCGCTACGAACCCGGCCACCCGGGTTCGATTCCCGCTCACGGCCACCAACACCATTATCGATTATCTGAACCGTTCCTGGGCTTCCCTTCGCTCGACTCAATCTCAAATGAATAACCCTAGCGCGGTGTGTAAACGTCAGCACTGGGGGAGACAAAGGCGGCCGGGCGAGGTGCTGGCCACCCGCCACCTCGTGATGGCGTGCTACTCGCCATTACCCACAAGTCTGGTACAGGCTACACGGTTTGGGGGCATCATTGGCCTTACGCGCGTGTGCGATTCGAAGCGCACACGCGCTCAACACGGCCTGAAGCGAGGTCACAGAATCTATCACAGAGGGTTGCGGGGGGGGGGGGATCTGGAGGAAGGAGTAGGAGATGGGGGGGGGGCTTGAGGAAGCGAGGTCTGAGGGGAGGGGTTATGGGGTAGGTAGGGGGGGGGCTCTGGTTCTTGACTCTGCACCCCAGATCCCGGCGTTTCTGACAGATGACCCCCTTAGAAAACAACCAACCATCCATCCTCCTCCCTCTGCTGCCCGCGTCTCTCTACACGTGTGTGCGCGTGTGTGTGAAAGTGTGTGTGTGGGCGTGTGTGTGTGCGTGTGTGTGTGAGAGTGTGTGTGTGAGAGTGTGTGTGTGTGAGAGTGTGTGTGAGAGTGTGTGTGTGTAAAAGTGTGTGTGTGTGTGGGCGTGTGTGTGTGCGTGTGTATGTGTGTGAGAGTGTATGTGTGTGTGTGTGAGAGTGTGTGTGTGAGAGTGTGTGAGAGTGTGTGTGTGTGAGAGCGAGTGTTTGTGTGTGTGAGAGCGTGTGTGTATGTGAGAGTGTTTGTGTGTGCGTGTGTGTGTGAGAGTGTGTGTGTGTGAGAGTGTGTGTGTGCGTGTGTGTGTGGGTGTGTGTGTGTGTGGGTGTGTGTGTGTGTGCGTGTGAGAGTGTGTGTGTGTGAGAGTGTGTGTGTGAGATTGTGTGTGTGCGCTATAGTGTAGCGGTTAGCGCTACGCTGCGCTATGAACCCGGCGACACGGGTTCGATTCCCGCTCACGGCCACCACCAGTGACGATTATCTGAACCGGTCCTGGGCCTCCCCTAGGTCGACTCAGCCTCAAATGAGTACCTGGTGCGGTGTGTAAACATTGCCACTGGGGAGACAAAGGCGGTCGGGCGTGGTGCTGGCCACCCACCCCCTCGTGTCCCGTGCTGGCCTTCATAGGTGTTCACTCACAGCACTTGCCCCAACAGTCTGTAAAGGCTCTGCGGGGGATCTTTGCGTGTTTGTTCGTGTTTTTGTGTTGTTATTCTTGCTTGCATTGTTCTCCGTGCGCCATCGCGCTGTATTACAGACCGCGTGTATAGCCACCTCGGTCCGCCAATTTCTGCGACATCATCATCAGAATTCTCAAAGCATTCCCTTATTTAAAACAAGGCATTGACCAAACAATTCATATTACAATCTTGAAAGTCATGATACTCAATGAGCCCTTTCCTGGGTTAAATAAATGATATCGTTAAAGCTTTTAATAATAATAATAATACATTTTGGTATTACTTCGCAGCCTAATGCAGGGCCTGAGTGGGTAAAAGTGAAACCACGAGGGAATGTTGATGGCCGCAGTAAGTGAAGCCACAGTGAGCAAGATGTACAAGTTTAAAAAAAGAAATCAAATTATCCGACCGGAAAATTAGTTGTTCCTGAAATAACTTCACAATCGTCAGTAGCTGCAGCCTCATCATTATCATCATCATCTATCCATCATACATCAGCATTATCAACAATAGATTCCTCAAAATCATCATCGTGTATGTATATACTCTTAGTTTTTTCGGTAAAGTCACGTAGGTAAAAAATGAAATAAAATTTAATAAAATTAAAAGAAAATAATAATAATATTTTTTTTTTTCATTTTTTACCTACGTGACTTTACCGAAAAAACTAAGAGTATGAATCCTTGCAGTCACGAAAGTTTCAAATCTAGAATCGTGTATGTATGTTGAACTTCTTTCGCACCGTACGTAGCCAACCGTGGTCATCGGAGGTGCAGCAGTAGAAAATCATGATCAGCATCGCTATTAACATCATCACCACCAGCAGCAACGGTTATTTACGCGATTTGACTCCCAAAAAAAAATCAATAATGAATCACAATATTAAATTTCGATTTAAAGCTTTCGTGACTGCAGGGATTCATCTTCTTGGTTCTTTCGGTAAAGTCACGTAGAATGGAAATAATAAAATAATAAAATAAAACATAATAAAATAATTCTCACGACGTTTCGGCCACAACGCAAGCAGCCGTCCTCAGGTGAAAACCAAGTCTGTCGGGGAGACAGCGTGTGAATTATTTTCTTATGTTTTATTTTATTATTTTATTATTTCCATTCTACGTGACTTTACCGAAAGACCCGAGAAGATGAATCACACTATTGCTCGAGAAATCCTCCGTGTTAACTCATCAGGTGTGTTATGATGATGATGATGATCATCATCATCATCAGCAGCACCATGCCACAGATAAGATGGATCACGCAGGTAGTGCCGACTCGCATTGCCCCGCCCGATGTTCGCTCCATCAATTCAGAGGCGACGTCGCGTCCTCGATCAGCAGCACGAAGGCGACACTGACATTGCTGCTGCTTCTTGGCAAACACCACCCTCTTGAGCTCTCCATCCAAGCCGGTGCGGCGGCGGTGGCGGTGGTGGCGGTGGTGGTGGCGGTGGTAGTGGCGGTGGTCGCTCTGGTGGCGGAGGTGGTGGTGGTGGCGGAGGTGGTGGTGGTAGCGGTGGTGGTGGCGGTGGTGGTGGTAGTGGTGGTGGTCGCCGTGGTGGTGGTGGTGGCGGTGGTGGTGGTGGTAGTGGTGGTGGTAGTGGTTGTGTCGGTGGCGGCGGGGGTCGCGGTGTTGGCGGCGGTGGTGGTGGTGATGGTAGTGGTGGTGGTCACCGTGGTGGTGGTCACCGTGGTGGTGGTCACCGTGGTGGTGGTCACCGTGGTGGTGGTCACCGTGGTGGCTATGCTGCTGCACGTGCCCGCCTGTAATCCAGCCCTCTGGAGGCAGCAGCGAGCGTTGATGGATCGCTGTAACCGAACTTGCGTTTCATGACGCCTCTGGCTCCCACGTGTTTGCACGATTTCGATTCTCAAGTGTTTATGTCACAAATGTTACTGAACCTCACCTTTTACGGAGCATCATGCTCACACGTTATATATTGACACTGTGTTTGTGTGTGTGTGCAATATCCCTGGACGACCCCGTGCTCGTTCTCTGCAATGTTTATGTTTTTGCGTTTGTGCTGTTGTTGCCATGGTCATGTAACACGACGGATTTCCCGTGTAAAATTGCACTCGAACGATTTCATTCATGGGAGACAGAGCAGAGCCTCACCATTCTGGCGAATTGCCCGATGATGCTGGATGCAATTACCAGCGAAACGTCGTACTACTCAAAAAAAATTGTAAATGTTGTGGTTTCACGCTTCAACACACGGGTGGGCTAAAGCAGTGAACTATTTGTCTTTTGTCAACGTGACACTCTTTTACTGATTGGCCGTGTCGGGTGGTGGAGGGTTACGACACATTGATAAATAACGCGATCTAAACCCAAAAACGTTGATTATGGATTTCATTCATCTTACCCGGTAAGGCCCACTGAGCTACGTAGCTCTTTGTCACAAGCGACTTGGCCACAAATGATAGCTCAACGAAGTGGCTCGTCGTTTGTAAATTGATAGCAGCCAAAGATTCTAAAAGTATTTTTTTTATAAATGTGGAAGAAAAACCGGAGAACGCGGAGAAAAAAATGTCCACGCAGTGACCGTCCAAATGATCAGGCCACTTTGCCGAGCTATCATTTGTGGCCAGATCGCTTTTGAACAATACGTTAATACCTCAGTGCGCTTTTGTTTTAGCAGGATGGGGATGCATATTCTTGTTTTTTTCGGTAAAATCACGTAGAAGGGAAATAATAAAATAATACAAATAAAACATTATAAAAATGAAATTCTCACGACGTTTCGGCCACAACGCAAGCAGCCGTCCTCAGGTGAAGTAACAGAGCTGTCAGAAAGACAGCGTCCTAATGATGGGGATGGTTTAGTTTCATTTATTTGCGTGATTTCTTTACTTTTCTTGTGCTTGGCACTACTGTCGTGTTGATTGTACTGTTTGTTGTTGTAATCTTCTTACCGACCCCTACCGGACATTTGTGAAAATAGCTTCACAGCTCATCGGATTCCTCCCGCATAAATGCATATTCTGATTCTCGAAATATACAACAGACGTCGGGGTCGGGGGTGGAGCCCACGACCTCCTGCACACCAGGAGAGGGAGTTAACATCCGGCTGACCGCGGCGTCACAGGAGGCGCTGTCAGTCATGAGGTTGCCGGGAGGGATGCCGTTACTTACAGCACAACAGAGACACACACACACAACATAGCCGGGATAACTCGCTAACGATGGCTCCCAGTTACCGACTACATGGACCCAGCTTCTCCGTTCGCTCTCAACGTCTCTACGCTGATGGGCCCTCACCTTGGACACGTGGTTACTTCCTGACTGCTCACATCGAATTAGCTAAGTACGGCGCGAAAGAAGTTCAACACACATGCACGTCGGTAAAATATCCGATTTCATTCAATCAACATTCTCAGCAAATGATTTCTGATAATGATCCATCATCATCATCATCATCATCAAATTCTTTCATCAAATGCATGATCATTGTCATCATGCACATCATGGTTATTATCGTCGTCTTCATTATGTACATCATCCACGATTAGTTGTATTACTATTATCATCATCATTATAAAAAATGCATAATCATTACGATCATTATGATAATCATTTTTGTGATCATCACAGATAACAGCATCATAAATAATAATCATTTGCATCAACTACATCATCATCACGTGTATCAAAATCATCTGCAGCAATATCTGTATCATCAATCACCAGTAGCACCTACATCAACTACTTGATCGTCATCACATGCAGCAAACTTATCTGCAGCAATATCTTAATCATCATCATCATCATCAACAGCATCACCTACAACTTTACGATCATCACCTGCAAAAAATATAATCTGCAGCAATATCTGTATCATCATCATCATCAACAGCATCACCTACCACTTTACGATCATCACCTGCAAAAAATATAATCTGCAGCAATATTTTAATCATCATCATCATCATCAACAGCATCACCTACATCTTTACGAGCATCACTTGCAAAAAATATAATCTGCAGCAATATCTGTATCATCATCATCAACAGCATCAACAGCATCACCTACAACTTTACGATCATCACCTGCAAAAAATATAATCTGCAGCAATATCTGTATCATCATCATCATCAACAGCATCACCTACCACTTTACGATCATCACCTGCAAAAAATATAATCTGCAGCAATATCTGTATCATCATCATCAACAGCATCAACAGCATCACCTACAACTTTACGATCATCACCTGCAAAAAATATAATCTGCAGCAATATCTGTATCATCATCATCAACAGCATCAACAGCATCACCTACAACTTTACGATCATCACCTGCAAAAAATATAATCTGCAGCAATATCTGTATCATCATCATCATCATCATTCACCAATATGGCCTACATCGTCTACATCATGATCATCAGCATCATCATGACCTGCAGCAGCAATTGGGTTATGATCGCCGCTTCCCTAAACATCACCTGTAAACACCATCAATCACCAAATGTCAGGCCTCGCCTGGGGAGAAATCCGTGCAAACAAAGCGAGCTTTTGTTCGAGGCTATTCCTGGCAGATGGTGGCCGCATTCCATTCATTTATTCGCTCTCACTGTTGTTCTGTGCGTATCACATTGTTGCTGCTGCTGCCGCCGATTGCTATTGCTGTTATGTTTGTTTAATATTTTAGCTCCATGAATAAAACACGCTCTATTACTAATGCATCGGCAGTGAAATTTGATCCGATTCAAGTTTAATTCATGATTAAGCCGCAGTGGGCGCTGCGAGTCGTGGGAATGCTATGTGGGCAGTCCGTTACTTACAACACGAAAGAAATGCAAAGACAAAGATCTCCTGTGTAGCCATAACATACTGTTGCGGGCAAGTGCTGTTAGCGAGCACCTATGAAGGCCAGAACGGTACACGAGGGGGTGGGTGACCAGCACCACGCCCGACCGCCGTTGTCTCTCCAGTGGCGATGTTTACACATCGCACCAGGTACTCATTTGAGGCTGAGTCGACCTAGAGGAGGCGCAGGACCGGTTCTGATAATCATCATTGGTGTTGGCCGTGAGCGGGAATCGTACCGGTGTTGCCGGGTTCATAGCGCAGCGCGCTAACCGCTACACTATCGCTCCACCGCTACACAGACACACACAGACACACACAGACACACACAGACACACACAGCCACACACAGACACACACAGACACACACAGACACACACAGACACACACAGACACACACAGACACACACATACACACACAGACACACACAGACACACGCGCAGAGACACGCACAGAGACAACCCCTCCCGCTTACAATGCGGTCTGGCCACGGGAATCTTAAGGTAATCTCCTTAAAATGCAAATTCCCCCACAGAGTTCACACGGCGCACGAAACGTGGGCACAGGCACTGGACCCGTTTTATTCATTCAACGCGAGCGCGGCCGCATTGGGGCTGCCCGATGGGTTCGTTGGTTTCATTGTTTGGCAACGATATTCGTGGTAGGATGGGTCGGTCGATAATTATAGGTGGGTGGATGGGTGCTGGGCTTTGGTGGGTGGTTGGCTGGGTTCGTAATTGGATAGTTAAGTGAGTGGTTGGATTGGTGAATAGGTGGGGTGGGTTGGTTAGGTTGGTGGATGGATGCGTGGGTGGTTGATTGGATTGGGATCCGGGTGGGTGCATTGGTGGGTGGCCTCATGGGTTGTTGAGTTACTATGTGAGTGGTGGGCTTGTTGAGAGAGTGCGTGTATGGGTGTGTGGGCGAGTGGTGGATTGTGTTGTTGTTGTTGTTGTTTGGGTGACCATATGGATGGATGGCTAAGTGGTGAGCTCGGTGTACGGGCGGGTAGGCATAGATGTGTGTAGCTGGGGCTGGTGTTCAGGGAAATGGGTCGAGAGAAGCATCTGCTGCTGATGCCACCTCTATTCACTAGGGGGCGATCGATTTTCGAATTCAGCTTAATGGACAACACTCATAACACAGGGGGTTAATATTCGTAGAAACCTCCTGGTGACACCAGCCCACATTGTGTCCATCCGTCGGTCATGCATCCAAAAATGGGAAGGGTGGGGCGGGTGGAGAGGGGAGGGTGGGGAGGGGCTGGGTGGGGAGGGGCTGGGTGGGGAGGGTGGGGAGGGGCTGGGTGGGGTGAGGATGGGCTGGGTGGGGAGGGTGGGGCTGAGTGGGGGGTGGGGCTGGGTGGGGAGGGGCTGGGTGGGGCTGGGTGGGGAGGGGTTGGGTGGGGAGGGTGGGGAGGGGCTGGGTGGGGAGGGTGGGGCTGGGTGGGGGGTGGTAGGGGTGGGGCTGGGTGGGGAGGGGCTGGTCACCCCGTGGTGCCCTTATAAAACTCAACATTTTACCTACTCACGCCGGCTTGTGCCCATCCTCACAGTCGGCCATATTTGCGGAATACACCACGCCGCCGTTGACCCTGGCCATTGACCGAGCAACCCAACGTTCCTAGCAGCTCCCTCCGCAGGAATGTGTTTAAACATCAGGGCAGTATTTGTAACACAGGAGTAAATTCAGCACCAAGGGCATTGCTCATAACACAGGGGTCAAGTCACCACTGTGCATAGCGCTCATAACGCAGTGGGTCAACTCAGCACCGTGGACAGCTCCCATCGCAAAGGGGTTAATTCAGAACGATGGACAGCTCCCATAACACACGCACAGCGCTCATAACACAGTGGTCAATCTAGAACCATGGACAACGCTCACAACACAGGCGGTCAATTTAGTACCGTGAAGAGCGCAGATAACACAGAGGGTAAATCCAGCGCTGTGGACAGCGCTCATAAGACACGGGGTCAATTCAGCGCTGTGGACAGCGCTCATAACACACGGGGTCAATTTCAGCACCATGTACATCTCTCATAACACTGGGAGATCATTCAGCACCAGGGCAGCATTTGTAACACGGGAGATTCATTCAGAACCATGGATAGCGATGACAACACCGGGGTCAATTTAGCACCAAGGGCATTGCTCATAACACAGGCGGTTAATTCAACACGATGGGCAGCGCTCGTAACATGGGTTACTTGAGCGCCATGGAGAGCGCTTATAGCAACAAGGTTCAATTCAGCAACATGTACAGCACTCATAAGCCAGGGGCCCAATCAGAACCGTGGACAGGCCTCGTAACATACGGGCTAATTCAGCATCGTGGGCAGTGCTCGTAACACGAGGGGTTTATTCAGAACAAGGGCGGCATTTGCACCACAGGAGTTAATTCAGCACCATGGACATCGCTCGCGATGGAGCGAACAATTCTGAATGATACAACAGCCAGCGCAAAGTGAAGTGACCCTCTTACCATTGTAAGATTTAAAAAAAAACTCGGGAGTTTGATATTCTGCATGCGTGTAGCAATTATTGACACCGTAATTTTTCAATTGGTAACTATGTCTACAGCAGTGTGGTGGACACTGACAATATCGGCTCACTGTGCCCGAGTCTTGTGAGCAATGTCAAAGGGTCTTCAGGAGGAGCCTATTTATATCAGACGGCCCTGTCAGCTTAGGAGAAAGGTAAACTAGCCACACATGGGAAAGGTGCAGGAGGGGAATGGGCAAGTGGTTTGGAGTGTGTGTGTGTGTGCACGAGCGAAGCAAACGTCAGAACAACACCAAAGCAGCAAGCTAACGAGACACAAATACTAGCCGATCTTTACTCATCAACTAAGCGACCAACCACTCGTACTAGCCCTCCCACTGACCATAACACCAAAACAACTAGCCACCCAGACACAAATACTAGCCGATCCTTACTCATCAACTAAGCGACCAACCACTGGTACTAGCCCTCCCACTGGCCATAACACCAAAACAACTAGCCATCCAGACACAAATACTAGCCGATCCTTACTCATCAACTAAGCGACCAACCACTGGTACTAGCCCTCCCACTGGCCATAACACCAAAACAACTAGCCATCCAGACACAAATACTAGCCGATCCTTACTCATCAACTAAGCGACCAACCACTGGTACTAGCCCTCCCACTGGCCATAACACCAAAACAACTAGCCATCCAGACACAAATACTAGCCTACAGATACTCATTAACTAAGCGACCAACCATTGGTACTAGCCCTCCCACTGGCCATAACACCAAAACAACTAGCCATCCAGACACAAATACTAGCCGATCCTTACTCATCAACTAAGCGACCAACCACTGGTACTAGCCCTCCCACTGACCATAACACTAAACTGCTAGCCACCCAGGTACTAGTGCTAGCCTACCACTACTCACCAACTAACCAACCAGCGATACTCCTAACCTTCCTACCTACCTTCACCAACAGCACACAACTCAACGAGACGCTATCCCTACATCTAACTCGAGCCGACCGGGCAACTGCCCACGATATCCAGGCCCTCACTCTGGCTCTGAACTCTTGAGAATCTTATGAGACATCTCCTTTATCAAAGTGTAAATGCTTACCCCGAGCTCTCTATACTCTGATAGTGCGCTGTATCTGAGTTGTACGCCTTTTGGCGTCATCTGGTCCAACACCAATGGAGACTAGGCTCTAAGAAAAGCTGTCGCGGGTGTGGACCAATCAACTTCAAGGACAGTGCATATCATTATCATCATCAGAGTTGTTTCTTTTTGTTTGCATTTTGACTGCTTGTGTTGTGGTTATTGCAAACATGACGCCTTGCATAAAGGTGTCAGTTTGTGTACCAGATGAAAGGGTAAAAACCTATTACTATATCTTGAGAATTTTCTTCTTCTTACTCCGTACGGCTGACGCAGACGCAGAGCGAAGACCACAATTTCACGTTCAGGCGGTCAAGCCAGCGGACAAACCGGCGGCAGGAGTCAGCGGAGTCGATCGCTGCGATGTCTCCCTTCGTGTTTGTGGATCGGGGCACTGCATCGTGCAACGTTGCTGCGTGCCTGTTCTGGACGACCACAGTCCACTTGGGGGAATTTTATTTTATATGTGTATGTGTTTGTTTTTTTCTTCTTGGTTATTTCGGTAAAGTCACGTAGAAGGGGAATAATGAAATAATAAAAAATAAAACATAAAAAAATAATAAAAAAAACCATGTTATTTTATTATATTATTTTATTATGTTTTATTAAGTCACGTATAAGGGAAATAATAAAATAATAAAAATAAAACATAAAACATTATAATAAAAAATATATGATTTTATTATATTATTTTATTATGTTTTATTTTTATTATTTTATTATTTGCCTTCTACGTGACTAAATAAAACAATAATATAATAAAATAATGTTTTTTATTATTATGTTTTATTATGTTTTTATTTTTTATTTTTTTATTTCCCTTCAACGTGACTTTACCGAAAGAATCAAGAAGAGGAATCCCTGCAGTCACGGAAGCTTTACATCGAAATGTATATATATGTTTTTTTTGTTTCCGTTTCTGCATCATCGTGTGTCTTGCCCATCTGCTGCTATGGTTTTGGATGCGGCTTGGGCAGGGAGCTGAAGATGGCATCGGCCTTCGCGAAGGCCCACTCGGTCTGAGCGACGAATTCACGGTGGGTGGCGTTCAACGCGGCGACCGAACCGACCGATCGTCGATCTTTCGGTCTCCGAAGCAACAACGCCGGGATCTTTATTTATTTATTTAGACTCTCGCAGGAGGAATCCGATGAGCTACGAAGCTTATTGTTTCCACTCCCACCCCCCTCCCCTCCCCCCACAGCCATTCACAACAGCAAACGATACAATCGCGAACCCCCCCCCCCGACCCCCCCCCCCCCATACCGCTGGACACTTCGGCTAGGATTAATTTACGTCCACAAACTAAGATCCCCCGTATAGCCTCAACAGACTGTAGGGACAAGTGCTGTTAACGAACACCTGTGAAGGCCGGAAACGGTACACGAGGGGGTGGGTGGCCAGCACCACCCCAGTGGCGATGTTTACACACCGCGCCTGGTACTCATTTCAGGCTGAGTCGACCTAGGCGGAGGCCCATTAGCGGTTCAGATAATCGTCACTGCGGTGTTGGCCGTGAGCGGGAATCGAACCCGGGTCGCTGGGTACACAGCGCAGCGTATCGCTAACCGCTGCACCACCGCTCCCCCCCCCACCCCACACACCCCCCACACACCCCGCCCCTCTCTCCCGGGCCGTTTCCGCCACTTGCGCGCTCGTAAACTCGGTGGCCGGAGTGACGTGGCCAGGCGATGAGAGACAAATGTGGGGGGGGCGGGGGGGGGGCAGGGGGGGGGGTTTGCTTGGGGGGAGAGGGGGGTGGGGTTGGCTGGGGGTTGATGCATTGCGGTGCAAACGGCCGCGAGCCGTGCGAGTGCATTGGCACAGAAGCGTTACCGCCATTCACTCTCCCGAATGTGTGTGAGTGAGTATGTGAGTGGGTGTGTGTGTGTGAGTGGGTGTCGGTGTGTGAGTGTGTGAGTGTGTGTGGGTGGGTGGGTGAGTGTGTGAGTGGGTGTGGGTGTGAGTGGGTGTGTGAGTGGGTGTGTGAGTGTGTGTGAGTGTGTGTGAGTGTGAGTATGTGGGTGTGTGAGTGTGTGAGTATGTGGGTGTGTGAGTGTGTGTGGGTGTGTGTGGGTGTGTGAGTGAGTGTGTGAGTGTGTGTGAGTGAGTGTGTGTGGGTGTGTGTGAGTGGGTGTGTGTGAGTGTGTGAGTGTGTGTGAGTGTGTGAGTGAGTGTGTTTGTGAGTGGGTGTGTGTGGGGGTGTGAGTGTATGTGGGTGTGTGTGTGAGTGTGTGAGTGAGTATGTGTGTGAGTATGTGTAAGTGTGTGGGTGTGTGTGGGTGTGTGAGTGTGTGAGTGGGTGTGTGATTGGGGGTGTGTGAGTGTGTGTGAGAGTGTGTGTGAGAGTGTGTGTGAGTGAGTGTGTGAGTATGTGGGTGTGTGTGTGTGTGAGTGTGTGTGTGAGTGTGTGTGAGTGTGTGTGAGTGTGTGTGAGTGTGTGTGTGATTGTGTGTGACAAGGTGCACCTAGCCTGGCACACGCGCCGTGGTTACGTCACCGACACTTAGTGTCTAAGCGCTTTCTGTTGTTGTTGTGTAAGAGAGTGCCAATGAATGAATTAGAGTCTCATCGACTATGCGCGTGTCTGCGTCCATTGCCCGGGAAACGTGTCCGATAACAGCGTTGTCATCGATCTCACTCGATGAATCCGCTACATCTCTCCACTGCAACAGAGACAATCGAGTTAAGAGAGAGGCACCGATTGAAGCTGTAGGCGGTTTCATAGGGGAGGGGTCGGCTGGGGGGGGGGGGGCGATAGGGGGAGGGGTGAATGGGGAGCGGTAGTGTAGCAGTTAGCGCGCTGCGCTGCGGCCAAAACCTCAGTGACGATCATCTGAACCGGTCATGGGGCCTCCCCTTAGGCCGACTCAGCCTCAAATGAGTTCCCGGTGTGGTGTGTGTAAACATCGCCACTCGGGAGACAAAGGCGGCCGGGCGGGCAAGGTGCTGGCCACCCACCCACTCGTGTGCTGTGGCCGGCCTTCATAGGGTGTGAGTAAGTATTTACACCGTTGGAACCTCATTTGCCAGTAAAAAAATATGATAATTGTTTTTTTACCGTCATCTGGTCCAACCCATGTGAGACTAGGCTCTAAGGAAAGCTGTCTCGGGTGTGGACCAATCAACTTCAAGGACAGTGCATATATTATCAGCAGAGTTATGTTTTTTGTTTGCATTATGGCTGCAGGTATTGTGGTCTATGCAAACATGACTCCTTGTAAAAAAGGTGTCAGTTTTGTTGCCAGATAGAAGGGTAAAAAACCAATTATCAGGGTGTAGGGTGTTTGGCTGCTATAAATGTCCACGTGGACAAGCCACTTCGTGTGTGGCCAAGCAGCCTTCTGAACGAGATGCTCACAGCTCAGTCCGGCTTTACCTGGTGGTAACAGCACTTGCTCCTCCAGTCTGTTAGCTCTATACGGGGGAGCTTTGTCTTTGTCCATTGAAGTGGGAGGTGGATAGGTGGGGGGGGTGCGTGGTGGGTGGGTGGGGGGGGCTAAGAGGAGATGTCCCTGCAAGTAAACTCGCTGCTGGCCCCGATGGAGATGCATGGAAGCACTTAGTTGTAATTAATTTCTGCATCACAATTACGACGTGAGCTATTAGGGCACAGCAAGGGCTGGGGGTATGGGCGAGTGGGGGAGCAGTGGGGGCGATCGGGGGGGGGGGGCGAGGGGGGAGGGCGTCTTATTCCTCGCGGGGTGAATGGTGATTTCATTGGGATGGTGAATGGGAGGCAGAAAACCTTCAATGAAATCACGACGCTGATTGGGTGGATTGCTCTGCGTTGGAGTGGGCAGGCGAGGATGTCATCCAGCGGCAGATTGATGATGATGGGAGAGGGCAGGGGCAGTGATGAGGGTCTTGGGAGCTGGGGGAGGAAGAGAGCCGAGGAGTTAGAGGTGAATTTGGGGGGTGGTGGTGGTGGGGGTCCCATTAAGCGGTGTAACGATGCATCATCGATTCAGGTCCAGGCAGAAGGAATGCAACCCGGTGTTTTAAAATGATCTCTCTTCATTTGCGAAGAGATTCAATTATATGACCTGTGTATAAAGAGGAGATTAAAAGCAATGAGACATGAAGAACAATGGTGATTCGTGCGCGCGGTATGATGGTGGTGGTGACATCGCTGCTGTTGCTGCACGTGGCCTGGCCTCTTACCCAGCACTGCGGGAACAGCAGCGAGGGTTGATGATTTTGTGGAACTTCCCTTCTTCCCGTGGGCGTCGTGGAGGAGGTGTCCTACCCCTGATTCGCCAGGAGAAGGCGGTGCAGCAGCAAGTGGTCTAATCGACATCTATTTATTTCAGCTGTACGGGGATAGAGCGTTGCTCCCTCGCGCAAGGCGTGGGGTTTCTCCCGGGTGTCTCCGGTCTCCTCCCCACACGAACAATACGTGCGACTCGTCGTTATTTGGGGCTGAAAACATCTTACAACCTACTGGACGCGTCTGTGAACCAATTGGACATCTGCGACAAAAAAGAGCTTCATGGCTTATCGGATTTCTCCAGTATAATTCTGTAAATAAAAATAAACCCTAACGTGGAAGGATCCCTCCTGAAAATGAGTCAAACGTACGCGGTGTGGCTCTCCGAGATAAATAAGGAGATTATTATCGTCGATGGCAAAGCCGACGGTGTTTTAACGCTGATGATGCTTGTGACGACGGGGATGGTGATGGGGAGCGGTGGTGTAGTGGTTAGCGCACCGCACTACGAACCCGGCGAACCGCTACACTACCGCTCTCCAACACACAACATTAACCCCCATTCGCCACTAAGTGGCGGTGGCGTCACCACGAGGCTTGTGCCAGGCCATGTGCACCTTGAGGCCACGTGAAGTGTCGAACGCCCGCTGGCAGGAGGTTACGGGGCAGCCCCAGGTGCCACGGGTCGACTGACTGAGATGATTGGCTGATGCACCACCTGTGCCCTCTACTGTGCCAACTTGCTGTGCTTTAGCCACCCGGCGCTCCGCTCGTTGTTTTGAGCGTCGCTTCTCTGCCCTCCGTTGTTGCTGGAGGGCGACTGCCTCCAACTGCCCAGTAGCGTCCTTCACGAGCCTCCTCTACAATCTTGACACCACTGGTACCAGTCATCGCCAAGTCCACTCAAGTCCCCAACACACAGACACACACAGACACACACACACGCCCGCCCTACTCTAAATAGGCTGTGGCGAAATTACGGATGCAACGATAACGGAAAACATGTTAACATTTATAGCGGGAGATTTAAAGAAAAAAAATGTCATCAGAATATTGTATTTATACAGGAGGAATCCGATGAGCTATTAAGCTAATTTTCACCAGATGTCCAATATAGGCGAATATTTACATTCTGCAGACACAAGTACAGCACACGTGTCGTGCGCTGTGCTTGTGGAACGAGGAGGGGGGGCGACGGCGGTGAATTTGAGACGTGAGGGTGGAGTGGAAGACGATAAGGAGCCACCACCACCATCATCATCACCATCATCATCATCACCACCACCGCTATCATCATCACCATTATCACCACCACCATCATCATCACCATCATCATAATCACCACCACCACTATCATCACCAACATCATCATCACCAACATCATCCCCACCACCAGCGCCATCATCATCACCATCATCATCATCACCACCACCAGCATCATCACCATCACCACCACCACCATCATCATCACCACCACCACCATCACCACCACCATTATCATCACCACCACCATCATCACTATCACCACCACCACCACCACCATCACCACCACCACCACCATCATCATCACCACCACCACCATCACCACCACCATCATCATCATCATCACCACCACCATCATCACCACCAGCATGATTGGCACCACCACCACCATCATTATCACCACCACCATCACCACCACCATCATCACTACCACCATCACCACCACCATCACCACCGCTCCCCAACCACCACCATCACCACCACCATCACCACCACCACCATCATCATCACCACCACCACCATCATCACCATCATCATCACCACCACCATCACCACCACCACCATCACCACCACCATCACCACCATCACCACCACCACCATCATCACCATCACCACCACCACCATCATCACGAACTCTCTCAGCCGCGCTCCATCGGTTGCCGCACTCTCGCTCGTTACCGATCCTCGTGGGCATGACAGCACGGGGGCAGGGGGGGGCAGGGGGGGTGCAGGGGGGGGGCAGGGGGGGGGGGGCGGGTGTGGGGGCAGGACGGGGGAGCGGGGGGTCGGGGGAACTCTGCCCCCACCCCACTCGCTACCAATTTGTGAGCAATGCGGGAAGCGAAAATTAATGCCCTTCACGGGGGGGGGGGGCGGGGGGGCATTTTCTTCCTTGTCAACATTACCCCCTCCCTCCCTCCTCGCTCCCCAACGCCCCCCCCACCATCCTCCACCCACCACACCCCCCCCACACCACTCGCCGAAAATAAATGAATTTCTTCCATTCCACCACACCACCACCACCACCCCCCCCCTCCTCTCTCCACCTCCCCCCCAAAACAAAACACCACCTCGACACGCATTCCGCCCACAGACAAAAACGAGCGCTCGCGAGCGAGAGAGGGCTCTGAATTCGGCGAAGAAATTCCATTTGCAAGCGGGCTGAGCGTTCATTTTGTTTTATGGACCTCATTGGGTCTCGTTACGATCGCCAGGGCCATTAGCGAGGCGCGCGCGTGTGGAGTTGGGAGGGTGTGCGTCTGTGTGTGTGTGTCTTTTGCGTGTGTGTGTGTTTTGCGTGTTGTGGGTGTATGTGTGTGATGTGTGTGCTGTAGCGGTTAGCGCGCTGCGCTACGAACCTGGCGACCTGGGTTCGATTCCCGCTCAAGGCCAACACCGGTGACGATTGTCTGACCCGGTCCCTGGGCCTCCCCTAGGTCGACTCAGCCTCAAACAAGTACCTTGTGCGATGTGTAAACATCGCCACTAGGGAGACAAAGGCGGCCGGGCGTGATGTTGGCCACCCACCCTCTCGTGTGCTGTGCCGGCCTTCATAGGTGCTCGCTAACAGCACTTGCTCCAACAGTCTGTTAAGCTGTGTGCTGTCTTGAGTTTGCGACCACCTTTGTCTCCCTATTGGCGATGTTTACACTCCCCACCAGGTACTCATTTGAGGCTGAGTCGACCTAGGGGGGAGGCCAGGGACCGGTTCAGATAATTGTCACCGGTGTTGGGCATGAGCGGGAATCGAATTCGGGTCGTCAGGCTGGTAGCGCAGTGTAGCGCGAGCCGCTACACCACCGCTCTCCACCACCATCAGGTGGCTTTGCACCTGATGGCGGACGCTTGTGTTGCGCCCGAAACGTTCGTGATTTATTTTTATTTTCTACCTACGTGACTTTACCGAAAGAACCAAAGAGTATGGATTCATGCAGTCGCGAACGCTTCAAATCAACAACACTTAATACATATACACACACAGATAAAACGAAACTATATATTCCACAAGTAGTGATTAATTCCATATCTGCATTTCCCATAAATATGCTAAATTCCTCTTGATATGCAAATTCCTTTGTCAAGGCGCTCTTCCCCCTCCAACCCAGCTTAAATATACGCTGCCAAGCATGGTGGTGTTCATTCAGACGCTGTCTTTCCGACAGACCTGTTCTTCACCTGAGGGACGGCTGCTTGCGTTGTGGCCGAAACGTCGTGAGAATGATTTTATTATGTTTGAATTTTATTATTTTATTATTTCCCTTCTACGTGACTTTACCGAAAGATCCAAGAAGATGAATCCCCTGCAGTCACTAAAGCTTTAAATCGATATATATATTTCTTATCCTACCAGGATATGCCCACAAATTTTCCCGAAGCGATCTTGCCACATATGATAGCTCAACGAAGTGGCTTATCATCGTGGGGAAATTTAGAGCGGCAAAACTAATCTAAATAATCATCAACGCATGCTGATTTCTAAATGTTGCGACAGCGGGGGAGCGGTGAGTCAGACTTCACGAGCCTCCCGTCTCGCGG
>NC_136303.1:3732156-3777328 GCF_964198595.1 Lampetra fluviatilis | reverse complement strand
GGAGAGAGGGGGAGGAGGGAGGGAGGGGAAGGAGGGAGAGAGGGGGAGGAGGGACAGAGTGGTAGGAGGGAGGGGAAGTAGGGAGGGGGATGAGGGAGGGAAAGAGGGGGAGCAGGGAGGGAGGTGTAGGAGGGAGGGAGGGAGGGGAGGAGGGAGGGAGGGGAAGGAGGGAGAGAGGGGGAGGAGGGAGGGAGTGGTAGGAGGGAGGGGAAGGAGGGAGGGGGAGGAGGGAGGGAGGAAGGGGGAGGAGGGAGGGAGGAAGGGGGACGAGGGAGGGAGAGAGGGGGAGGAGGGAGGGAGGGGAAGGAGGGAGGGAGGGGAAGGAGGGAGGGAGGGGAAGGAGGGAGGGAGGGGAAGGAGGAGGGAGGGGAAGGAGGGAAGGAGGGAGGGGAGGAGGGAGGGAGAGAGGGGGAAAAGGGAGGGAGGGGTAGGAGGGAAGGGGTGATGAGAGTGCTGAATTTTGACTGTCATCTCTGGGGAAGGGGTGCCCGGGGGGAGTGGGGGTGGGTGGGGGTTGCCCGACTTCTCTCGCATCTCCGTGATGACCTCGTGAAATGTTTAAGAGGATTCCGTGCCGAACAACGGCGTCTCGGGCTCCTGTTGCCTGACAGCCCCCCTCATTCACCCCCCCCCCCCCTCGTCTGCATGAAGGCAGAGGTGGGGGGGGGAAGCGGGGGTGAGGGCAGTCAGGTAGCCCACTGAGGGGGGGGGGGGGTGTGAGGTCGAGGGGCAACATTCAAATCTGTGCATGACGAGAAATCGCAGCAAACAAGTGTAGAGGAGTAAAATGGGATCGTGACGTCAGGTGTGCCGTTCAGTGCGATGACGTCACGTCTCCTAGGGTACTTAAGGGATACCCCGTGACGTAACAGAGTCACTGTGGGAACGGGTAGAGTAAGCAGGGTGAAGAGGGAACCAGGGGTAGAGAGAGGGATCGAATAGGGAGTCTGGGGAAAAGCCGGTGGTAGCCGTAGAGGTGCTTCTCTCTCCGCTCGGTGGAGTCGGCAGAGTCCACGATCCGACACGAGAGAGAGAGAGACGGAGCTAGCCGGCAGGGACCCGGACTCAGAGTAGGACCGCTAGCCCCTGGGTGTTGTGTACCCTGCTGTGTAATATTGTAACAGCTTTAATAAACTCTGGCGGAAGCCCTTAACTTACCACCGTCTACGAGTACGTCCGTCGGAACTTCTCTACACAAGTACACAAACAGACCAAAAAGTCCAACAGCACGCAAGAAGAACGCTTCTGCTGCAGCAGTGCAAGGTGGTGAGTGCCTGCAGGCAGGCACGTAACGTCCATAAGAGGGGATCTTTGTCTTTGTATGCATTTCACAATCAGAATGTGCATTTGTACTGGAGGAATCCGAAGAGCTGTAAAGCTCTTTTTCACACATGTCCAGTCGTATGACCATCGGCACATAAGTAGTGGGGAGACAAAGGCGGTCGGGGGTCGTGCTGGCCATCCACCCACTCCCCCATGTGTGGCGTGACGTCCTTTAGATGGTGCTCGCTTAACAACACTTGCCCCAACAATCTGTTAGAGGCTATGGGGGGGAGGGGGGGGTAAAAACTTTTTTCTTTGTGTCTGCACGGTATTATAATTCACGTGGTAGCTTTGGTTTTGCAAGAAGGATGAGGTCTCTGAGACTCGTCCCAGGCAGGAAAGAGCTTTACTTGGCAAAAACAGTCGTCCGCATATCACCAAGAGGACCCTTCGCTGAATGACAATGCACCACACGCACAGCACGAAGGGCACTTTGTTTATCACCAGGACAGAGACGAAGATTCCTCCCCGTGTAGCCTGTAACAGACTGTTGGGGCAAGTGCCGTTAGCGAGCAGCACCTGTGAAGGCCGGCACGGCGCACCGAGGGTGTGGGTGGACAGCAACACCGCCTGCCCGGCCGCCTTTGTCTCCCCCGGTGGCGATGTTTACACACCGCACCAGGGACTCTCATTTGAGGCTGAGTCGACCTACGGGAAGCCCAGGATATCACGCGCACAACCTCTCACACACACACACGTAAAAGACACAAGTATTACATTTTCACAAGTATCTGTACACGTGCAACATCATGCACGGGTACACAGGCGGTCAGCCACTTTGTTGTTGTTGTTGTTTTTCCACTGCCGGATGGGGACCTCCCTCCAAGCAGCGCCGTTCGTTGGTGTGGTTATTCGACCATACTTCACCACGCTGGTCACTGTGGGTTGTTGGTAAAGGCGGGGGTCGGGGGGGGGTTGGTGGGGGAGGGGTACAAGACGTGGAAGCCGGGCTTATTTCTTTTCTTAATTTATCAATTGATTAATTAATTAAAAGCTTTGAACGATGCCTTTAATCTGCGTAAGTTCTCCAATCCTCGCCTTCCTCTCCACGTTTAATCAGCGCCATGCGGAGCGCGCTCGCAATCCCTTCACGCTCCGCCGATCATTCTTCAGTCCACGTTCAATCTTCGCGTTCATGAGCGCTGTTTGCGAACGGCTCGACAGAGCTGCATTAGCAGCCGGCAGCCAGCCAGCCAGCGGCAATAATAATTCTCTATAATGATAGGTTTTTACCCTTTCAACTGGTACAAAAACTGACACCTTTATACAATGCATCATGTTTGCAATAACCACAACACAAGCAGTCAAAATGCAAACAAAAATAAACTTTGATAATGATATGCACTGTCCTTGAAGTTGATTGGTCCACACCCGAGACAGCTTTTCTTAGAACCTAGTCTCCATTGGTGTTGGACCAGATGACGCCAAAAGGCGTAGTTTATTTTTGTTTGCATTTTGACTGCTTGTGTTGTGGTTATTACAAACATGATGCCACGTACAAAGGTGACAGTTTTTGTACCAGTTGAAACGGTAAAAACCTATCATTATATTTTGCCACTGGTAAAGGAGATGTCTCATAGTGTAAATCATTCTCTACTTCTCACGCACCTACTGCAAGGCATCACATCTGCGTTAACCACACATCATGCTTGCGGTAAGATATACGCAACTGTCCTAGGAAACTGATTTGTCTACGTCTAGATTTGAAGCTTTCGTGACTGCAAGGATTCATACTTTTAGGTTTTTTCGGTAAAGTCACGTAGGTAAAAATGTTTAAATTAAAATTAATAAAAAAAATAAAAAAAAAATCACGACGTTTCGGAGGCAACACAAGTCTCCGTCATCAGGTGGGACCATCACAGCCAGATTTCAAGTGAGCCTCACTTATACAGCAAAAAGTGAGGCTCACTTGATACAGCAAATCTGGCTGTGACGGTCCCACCTGATGACGGAGACTTGTGTTGCCTCCGAAACGTCGTGCTTTTTTATTATTTTATTTGTATTAATTTTTATTTCAATTTTTTACCTACGTGACTTTACCGAAAAAACTAAGAGTATGATTTGTCTCGTCTCCAATGTCCCCGTGTATATAGAACTGCTCACAACCGCCTTGACATCTGCACTGCCCTCGTACCGTTCACCGTGCAGCGTTGTTCTCCAGCCCAATACCCGGTGGGGGAGACGAGGCAATGCAGCAGGGCGCTGGAGTTCTGGTCTCGGCCGATCAGTTTCGAAGGGCAGTGGCGTACATTAAACTGAAAGCGCATTCGTTTCAATGCAAGCGTAGAGACAGTGCGCGGACTAGCGGTCACGAGTGGTAACTACAGGTGTGGTGACATCACAGAGATACATAGAGAGAGACAAGTGCATATGTTTGTCTCTCTCTATGTATGTCTTTGATATCTGTCTCTACTTATATGTCTGTCTATATGTCTCTGGTTCTGTGTTTGATCTCTCTCTCAAATTTAGCATTCTCAGGAAGAACGCAATCAACCAGGTAGGGTGTTGACTGTTATGTTATCCGACTCTCTGTTGTATTACATCACATTTCTAAGTATACTAGATTTGTGTTTCTATTTCATTTATACCTGATGATGATTGCTTGTGTTGCAATCGAAACGTCGTATGGTAGTATTTAATTTATTCTTTTATTTTTATACGTGACTTTACCGAAAGAACCACAAGAACAACAAGGCGCAGTTCTCAGCAAATTAGTTCTCAAACTAGGTTTAAGAGCGCAAAGCTCCAGTGACTTCCCTAAATCACGGAGTGAACAAGCGACACTCGCCACCTTTCCGCTATGAGACGACAGTTGATATTCGCATCCGTTCCCCTATTCACGAATTCAGTCTTCTAACACGCGAGTTTTGGACACCGCCGAGAATCAGGAACGCTAATTGAGGGCGTTAGAGGGTGGAGATGTGGGCCGATTTGAAAAACAAACCAAAACATTCATCGGTACGATTTGCCATCATTTCTCTTGGTAATTACAATGCCAGCGAGTGTAACCGCCGCTGTTATCGACCGCGTAAATAGTCGCCACTATTTACCACTACCTTCTTGAATTATTTTTCAACTGAGTAACCCCCCCCCCTCCCTTCGCCTGCCCCAGCATCCTGTCTGTCTGAGAAATAAGCGTACGAACAGCGAACGGCAACATTTTAACCAAGCGTCCGTTTTCGTGAGAGTCACCTAACTTGGCTGAGCGAGCAGAGTAGAACACTCAACGGGCGCATTCGCTCGCGGGCCGTAAATTTTGTATTCTCAGGTTTTTTCGGTAAAGTCACGTAGGTAAAACATTAAAAGTAATGAAAGTAAAATAAAACAAAACAAAAACAAAAATAAAAATAAAATTCACGACGTTTCGGAGGCAACACAAGTCTCCGTCATCAGGTGGGACCGTCACAGCCAGATTAGCCGCATCAAGTGAAGCAATGATTCAAGATGTAAGATGTAATCCCTTATAAGCAATTGCTTCACTTGATGCGGCTAATCTGGCTGTGACGGTCCCACCTGATGACGGAGACTTGTGTTGCCTCCGAAACGTCGTGAATTTTATTTTTATTTTTGTTTTTGTTTTGTTTTATTTTACTTTCATTACTTTTAATGTTTTACCTACGTGACTTTACCGAAAAAACCTGAGAATATGAATCATTGCAGTCACGAAAGCTTCAAATCGTAAATTTTGTGTTTCTCGCTCACTGGTCGCTCTTGCAAAGCCACACAGTGTTTACGATCGATGCGTCCGGTAAGGTACCTCTATGTCGCTCGAGATTACCCTATCGATTAGAATTGTATCGTAATTGTTTTATAGTGGAAGATTTATACAGTTTGCCTTTAGAAGCTAACCCCCTTTTTCCTGATGACGACCGCTTGTGTTGCGATCGAAACGTCGTAGTTTTTTGTGTTAATTTCTTTGAACCTATCTACGTGACTTTACCGAAAGACCCAAATAATATGAATAAGATTCACGCGTGCTTGTTCACCAATGATTCTCGTGTGTGATAGAATGTGACACATTTATAAATCACAAGACGTACCTCCCCTCCCCACCGCGGGGTATTGCCACGTGTACCCTCAGAGGTGCGGGTACTGTATATCCGGGTGAGAACCACTGCTCGGAATTGCCCGACTCTAAACCCCCACTCACCCCACGCCCAACACGCCACCTCCATAGGAATCGATTAGAATGAATGAATCGATTGTAGGTAAATTGAGAATTCTAAACGTATCGTGCTCACAGAGGAGCAATCGTTTTTTCCTTTCCTTTCGGTCAGATCGTCGGGTAGAGTAATAACATCAACGAGACATTTACCTTTTTTCTGCTTGGTTCGTTCGGTAAAGTCACGTAGAAGGGAAGTAATAAAATAATAAAAATAAAACATAATAAAATAATTCTCACGACGTTTCGGCCACAACGCAAGCAGCCGTCCTCAGGTGAAGACCAGGTCTGTCGGGGAGACAGCGTCTGAATGAAACACCACCACGCTTGGAGCGTATATTTAAGCTGGGTATATTTAAGCTGTCAAGGCGCCCTTCCCCCCTTCCAACCCAGCTTAAATAGACGCTCCAAGCGTGGTGGTGTTTCATTCAGACGCTGTCTCCCCGACAGACCTGATCTTCACCTGAGGACGGCTGCTTGCGTTGTGGCCGAAACGTCGTGAGAATTATTTTATTATGTTTTATTTTTATTATTTTATTACTTCCCTTCTACGTGACTTTACCGAAAGAACCAAGAAGATGAATCCCTGCAGTCACAAAAGCTTTAAATCGAAATTTGAGCCATAAACCATCAGCACCCCTCACTCCAGTCAGTAACACTGGTCAACTACAACATTTGCGAGCGAAATTTTTTAGTCTCGTGATGTTTTATTTTTATTTACATTTTTTAATTGTACCAGGTAAGGCCCGCATGAGCCTACAGAGCTCTTTTTTTCAGAAGTGGCCTGGCCACAAATGATGACTCGCGTGGATATTTACAGCAGCCACGAGCTCTAAACGCGCGACGCTGATAACACTGGTCAACTTCTTGGTTCTTTCGGTAAAGTCATGTAAAATGGAAATAATAAAATAATAAAAATAAAACATAATAAAATAATTCTCACGACGTTTCGGCCACAACGCAAGTAGCCGTCCTCAGGTGGAGAACAGGTCTGTTTTATTTGTATTATTTTATTATTTCCATTCTACGTGACTTTACCGAAAGAACCAAGAAGATGAATCCCTGCAGTCACGAAAGCTTTAAATCGAAACACTGGTCAACACACTTTTTCTGGCATAAGGTATTCCAACGGTTGTAAGGTAATTTTGGGGTGCTGATTCCAAATCTGGCATCAGTTTTTGTCTATCACATCAGTGTTTTGAGATATCAAATATTGCATTTTCAATAAAAACTGCAGAAGAAAAATATTAAATAAATGTGGATATCTACATAAAATGATATTATAAGCACACTATCCTGAAAATACAGCACCATATTTTAACACTAAAGCAGTCACTGACTCGCAACAACTTGCAATCATAAGTGACAGAGTTAATTTCGGGTAACATCAATGAAAGTGGGGTATGCCGATAGTATAACAATCAGATGTGATAGAGCAAATCTGAGGTCAGATTTGGAATCAGCACCCTGAAATTAGTCTAAAACAGCTGCAAAAGTCCAGGCCAGAAAAAAATGTGTTTTTTTTGTTGACCAGTGTAATCATCCTCGCAGCAGCAGTAGCAGCAGCAGCGGATTTTGGACTCAGCCATCAAACAAAGGCGGTGGTCACCGCATCGTTGCGCGGCGCTTTCAGATGCGCTGCTGATGCGGCCGTCTGGAACGCTCTTCCCTTCCGATATCGGAAAGCCACTGGGAGCTATGCACTCGTAAATCACCATCCTCATCTAGCTTGACAACCTCGTTTCTTAAGAACCGCTTTTTGTGATTAGCTTGTTGTCCTTTTCACGCACCTCCAAAAAGCGCGGTTGGCTACATACGGAGCGAAGGAACTCATCTTCTTGGTTCTTTCGGTAAAGTCACGTAGAAGGGAAGTAATAAAATAATAAAAATAAAACATAAAAAATTGGAATTAATAAAATAATAAAAATTAAACATAATAAAATGAGAATTATGTTATTATGTTTTATTTTTATTATTTTATTACTTCCCTTCTACGTAACTTTACCGAAAGAACCACGAAGATGAATCCCTGCAGTCACGAAAGCTTTAAATCGGTGCGAAGGAAGTTCAACGTACACACACACACACGCGCGCAGGTGTTAAACAAAGCTCAGCTCGTAAGTGCAATTTTCCTACGAGCCCATCACCTCTGACAGCGCACGTGAGAGGGGGGGGGTGTGGAGAGATCCTGCAGAGCCGGTGAGAGATGAGTCAGCTGATTCATAGTCCGTTTGAGCACAAATGGAAGGTTGCGTCGTCAGGCACGGCTCCGTAGTCGGACAGCTGCAGCATGTCTGTTCCGCGTTGACTAACTCCAACCTATTCTAGGGGCCTACGGCATCTTCTCAGATTGACACCATCCATTGGGCATTCACGTGGCTACATTTGTTTGACTTGCATCCCACTGGGATTTTTGCACACTGCGTTGGTGTACGGTGTTTTTTTCTGCAATATTTTGCTGTCTTTTCTTGGATTTTCTGTTTGCACTCAGTCACATATTCACTTTAAGATGTTTTTTTGTTCATGTTTTTGTTTTTTGTTTGTTGCGGTTGCACCCGATTCAAGAGCCGAATGGCTCACAGGGCTATACCTAATAAATGAACTTGAACTTGAACACGACTCTAGATTTGAAGCTTTCGTGACTGCAAGGATTCATACTCTTAGGTTGTTTCGGTAAAGTCGCGTAGGTAAAAAATAAAGAATAAAAATAAAATAAATAATAAATCACGACGTTCCCTACGTGACTTTACCGAAAAAACCTAAGCGTATGAATCCTTGCAGTCACGAAAGCTTAAAATCTAGAATTAATAGCCTCTACGGGGAGTAATTTCACCTATCTGTTAGAGTTTGTTTAATCCTTTATATTAAGATCGCTTGCTTGCGTGCTTGCGTGCTTGCGTGCTTGCGTGCTTGCGTGCTTGCGTGCTTGCGTGCTTGCGTGCTTGCGTGCTTGCGTGCTTGCGTGCTTGCGTGCTTGCTTGCTTGCTTACGACCGTGCAAATCTTTCGGTCGTTTTTTAACACACTTCCCGTGATCCAATCGAGCTGACATTTTCCGCACAGACTCGTTGTGCGTGACAATTAATTTTCGTGAAATTTTTTTTCCAAAATGTTACACTTTTTAGGAAAAAATAATGGTATGACTGTGTGTGTTTGGTGGGAGGTCTGTTTGTATGTATGTGCGTGCAAGTCTTCATCCTGGTTCTGGTTGTATGTGCTTGCGTGTGTGAGTGCGTGAGACGAGGTGGCCGAGTGGTTAAGGCGATGGACTGCTAATCCATTGTGCTCTGCACGCGTGGGTTCGAATCCCACCTTCGTCGCGATTTTTTTAATCCTTTATATTAAGTTCACTTGCTTGCTTCCTTGCTTGCGCGCTTACGACCGTGCAAATCTTTCGGTCGTTTTTTTACCCACTTCCCGTGATCCAATCGAGCTGACATGTTGCACACAGACTCGTTGTGCGTGACAATTAATTTTCGTGAAAAGAAGATTTCCAAAATGTTACACTTTTTAGGAAAAAAAAATTATATGTAATTACCAATTGCTTAATGGTGGCAGGCAATCATCTGACCCATAGGTGGCAGCCATCTCAAGCCAGAGGACGAGAGGACTCTAGCCGCCACGCATATAAAGGATTTATAGTGAAAAACTTTGTTTTTACGGGTTAATTTTTTAACAGACAACGAGACAAGAAGTCACAGCTTCTCGAGACGCTGGCCTTCCTCAAGAGATGCCGCGATAACAATGTAATACCCATCGAAATTTAGCTGCGACGGTCCCACCTGATGACGAAGACTTGTGTTGCCTCCGAAACGTCGTGGTTTATTATTTATTTTTATTTTTGACCTACGTGACTTTACCGATAAAACCTAAGAGTATTTACACGACTGCCAGCGTTAAACCGACAACGTCGTGGGAGACAAACTACAGCCCTTTGTAATCGCGTGGCAGTAGTAGGCTTTCGCGACCAATATCATTCGTTATGAAGGTTTTTTTTTGCTTTGGGATGATATCGCGTAAATATAAAAAAAAATGTGTCGTTAAACCCGTCACCACCCGACACAGCCACAGCGAGTAAGGCGTGTAACGTGAACAAAACGTAGTTAACTACTTCAGCACCCCCGGTGTGTTGGAGAGTAAACCAACACCAATTACAACCCGAGTGCGACGTTTCGCTGGCGACCACAGCAAGCTTCGTCAGGCGATTTGCCAAAATCGTGAAGGTCTTCCAGCTTCGGGTCTTAAAATATAGTAAAGGCGATGTCATCAGCCCTGTGTTTAAAAAAAAACCATGACAAAAATCATAATTATACGTGATTATAGATATCCGTTAGAGGCGTCAGGACAACCATCAATCGTTTTCATGGCCATCTCGTGCCTGGCCCAGCCCCCCCCCCCCGTGTCAGGAGTCCGCGTGTTTGTTGATGGACAACAAATGAAGGAAATTCCAACTCAATTTCGCTCGTGGATTTCTCGCTCCGGGAGGGTTGAGGGTGGTGGGGGAGCAGGAGGGGGCGGGGGGGCTCTTGTGACCGGCTGATTGCCCCGTCAACTAGATGACAAACGCTTCCATTTGCGAAAACAGATCCCACGGAACCACGCTACCCCGATATCGGCTCCTATGCCGCTTTTTTCCCCCCTTACATTTGCATTGCAGTATTGAACATAAAACTATACCAGGTAAGGCCCACTGAGCTATATAGCTTTTTTTCTTTTTCAGAAGAGACCCGGCTACAAACGCATTGCAGCCAAATAATATCGACGCACCTGCTGTTGATTCTGAATGTGAAGGGGAAAATACCGGAGGACCCGGAGAAAAATCCACGCGACCACGGGGGCAGAGAGAGAGTTAGAGAGAGACACGCAAACTCCAAATATACAGCAGCATGCATCGTCAAGGTCAGGATCGAACCCACGACCTCCTGTATACCAGGCGAGGTAGTTAACGTCTCCTAGCCACCGTGATGATGATGAGAGAGATGAGACACGCAAACTCCAAATATACAGCAGGCATCGTCAGGGTCAAGATCGAACCCACGATCTCCTGTATACCAGGCGATGTAGTTAACGTCTCCTAGCCACCGTGATGATGAGATGAGAGAGAGAGACACGCAAACTCCGAAAATACAGCAGGCATTGTCAGGGTCAGGATCGAACCCACGACCTCCTGCATACCAGGCGAGGTAGTTAACGTCTCCTAGCCACCGTGATGATGATGAGAGAGATGAGAGAGAGAGACGCAAACTCCAAATATACAGCAGGCATCGTCAGGTGCGACGAGAAGAAGGGTGGGGGGGAGGGGATTAATGTATTCCTATAAACTAAAATGTATCGTTTCATCAGGTGCTCGCCGCTAACAGCACTTGTCCCTTCCCCCCATCAAAAAAAAAATACGTTCAGGCTACACGGGGGGGGGGGGGGGTGTAATCGTTGTCCTTTGCCTGTGAATGTGCGAGTTGTTAACGCGCGGTGATGTGAGTGGCCCACCCTGCGGTCACCAAATCAGAGACGGGGAGAGAGAGATGAGAGGCAGAGAGAGACGAGAGGGAGAGAGACTTTTGACTTTTAAACAACTTTTATTGCCGCCAGCAGCAACAGCACTGGAGGCGATTCTGATACGAAATACAGCAACACAAATAACCAACACGATACATCCACGCGCTGTGGCGATAAATGCACCACGCGCACAACACAACATAAAAGTCACGTGGTGGTGGTGGTGGTGGTCATTGCGCACGCCACGGTGACGAGCGAGCGCTTCAGAAGGTGAACACCACGAGGGTGCCGTCCATGCTGGTACAAAGGGCTTGTCCGGCTCCCCAGCGTTCGAAGAAGACGTGCACATCACCGGCATGTGTGGTACGCGTGCTCCAGCCGGAGCCGCGCCTTGAGCAGGCCCCTGAACACTGGAAGCATCACAGAGCAGCCGTCAGTGTCACCTTCCAGCATCTTTCTCCTCGTTATGTACACCGCCATCTTCGCCTGAGCACAGGCGAAGTTGGCGAGGTCATGGCGCTTGTTAGCCAGGTAAGGCACCCCATATACGAAGCTGCTGTTGTAGAAGGGCACCCTCAGTTTCCTGAAGATGTCCCCCAAAAGGCGGGAACATTGGTTTGAGCCGCTGGCAGCGTAAGTACTGGTGGGGCAGATCCTCCCTGGCACCGCAGGAAATGCACAAGCCGGAGAGAGACATGAGAGGGAGAGCGAACGAGGGAGAGAGATAGCGAGAGATGGACAATGAGAGAGGAAAGAGAGATACGAAGAGAAAAAAAGAGAGACATTGGAGAGAGAGAGAGAGAAAGCAGATAAGTGATGACCGGGAGAGAGACAATCTCTGTCCTTCACGAGCGATACGAGACAGATGCAGACGTAGAAGAAGAGAAATGGTAGCGGGGAGAAATGGGTGATCGATTATAGGTGAGTGGGATAGTCTTTTCCCTCCCTCCCTCCTTGTAGAATGGCTCGCGATGTAGACGTAGAGAAACCAGCACAGGTGGCGTCAGGAATAGGCGGAGGGCATCGTCATCGCCACGATGTCTCCCTTCGCGTTTGTGGATCTGGGCCATTGCCTCGCTCCGCTCTCTTTTTTTTACGATCAGTGGAAACAAGAAGATGCTCGGTGTATTCGGCACTTTGCTTCGTTCATCATTTCGTAATATATTTTTTTATTTACATTTTTAAACTCTGCTTTATGTAAAGCCCCACCTCTCGCTCACTCGCGTTCTGCACGACCCCAGCAGCAGCAGCACAACCGCCGGAGCATCGGGGTTAGTTTGTGCGGTGGAACGCGGCTTGGGGGGATTGGACCGTGAGCAGCTTTCGTGGTGTGATCAAACACCTACCCACCCCCCTTATTTGTGGGGGAAGAGAATGTGCCAGGATGTGGATGTGAGAGAGGGCCGAACTGAACGAGGAGTAGAGTGAGGCAGATTAGAGAGATGAGATGAGAGATGAGAGCGGAGACGAAAGGGAGAGATGGAGGGTGAGTGGGTAGTCACACACGTGTCCGCTTCCGGGAACCCGCACTCACTCGCGCGTGAATTATTGATGGGGAAGCTCGCTACGCAAAGACAAATACAAAGATAAAGATCCCCCGTATAGCCTTAACAGACTGTAGGGGCAAGTGCTGTTAGCGAGCACCTATGAAGGCCGGAACGGTACACGAACGAGGGGGTGGGTGGCCAGTACCACGCCCGACCGCCTTTGTTTCCCCAGTGGCGATGTTTACACACCGCACTGGGTACTCATTTAAGGCTGAGTCGATCTAGGGGAGGCCCAGGACCGGTTCAGATAATCGTCACTGGTGTTGGCCGTGAGCGGGAATCGAACCCGGGTCGCCAGGTTCATAGCGCAGCGCGCTAACCGCTACACTACCGCTCCCCATACGCAAAGACACACACATACACACACAGACAAAGATCACCCGTATAGCCTCAGCAGGCCTGTTGGGGCAAGTGCTGTTAGCTGGCAGCGCCCATGCAGGCCGGCACGGCACACGACGGGGGGAAGGGGGTGGGTGGGTGGGTGGCCAGCACCGGGAGTTGGTGGTCCCGGGCGGGAATCGAACTCGGGTCGGGTTCGCCCCCTCGAACCGCTGCGTGGATGGCCACACACGCGCGAGCCATTCGCATGCACCCCCCCCCACCCCCCCAATATCAATGGCTTGATTGGCAGCATCAGAGCGTTTGATTGAAAGTGATACACGCGCATAGATCTGGGAATGGGGTAAGCGAGTTGGAGGGTGGTGGGGTGGAAGGGAGGGGGGGGCTGAAAGCAAAGATATCGACTGCTCTGGCGAGTGGGGGGAAAATAAACTAGCCTCGGTTGTCGTTCTATATATATATGTGTCTGTGTGTCTGTGTGTCTGTGTGTCTGTGTGTCTATGGAAAGTGGGGAGCAGTAGTGTAGCGGTTAGCGCGCTGCGCTGCGCTATGAACCCGGCGACCCGGGTTCGATTCTCGCTACACGTCCAACACCCAGTGACGATTATGTGAACCGGTCCTGAGCCTCGCCTAGGTCGACTCAGCCTCAAACGAGTACCTGGTGCGGTGTGTAAACATCGCCACTGGGGAGACAAAGGTGGTCGGGCGTGGTGCTGGCCACCCATTCCCTCGTGTACCGTTCCGGCCTTCATAGGTGCTCGTTAACAGCACTTGCCCCAACAGTCTGTTAAGGCTATACGGAGGATCTTTACGGAAAAAGTCGCATATTTTGTACTCGTTTGTTTTGAGCGATAATCTGTTGCGGTGAGGGCCCCACGGGACCTCACCGACATCACCGGCGACGTCACTGGGCAGCGAGGGGTTCGTCCGTCTGTCTCCACGTGGCGTCCGTCGACGCAGCGTGATGATGATGATGACGACGATGACGACGACGACGACGTGAGAATAGAAGGCGGTACATTAATTGACGTCTTCGTTGTCATCATCGTCATTGACATAATTATCATCATCATTTTCTTCGTTATTGTCATCATCATCCTTGTCGTCATCATTATCGTCGTCATCATTATCATCGTCATCATCATCGTCATCATCGCCGTCATCATCGTCATCATCATCGTCATTATCATCATCGTCATCGTCGTCATCATCGTCGCCATCATCAGCATCACCATCATCGTCATCATCATCGCCATCATCATCGTCATCATCATCGTCGCCATCATCGCCATCATCATCGTCATCACCATCGTCGTCATCATAATCGCCGTCATCATCATCGCCATCATCACCATCGTCATCACCATCATCATCGTCGCCATCATCAGCATCATCATCGTCGTCATCATCATCGCCATCATCACAATCATCATCGTCATCATCATCGTCATCATCACCATCGTCATCACCATCATCATCACCATCGTCGTCATCATCATCACCATCGTCGTGGTGTGGAGTTCCCACTGCCCTGATGGTCTTTGTCTGCTTTGCTCCACCAACGTGAGAGGAGTTCACGAATCGCCGGCGACTGCGATCTTCGTCGACAAACGCGCGACCCCGCGGGGACCCCGTCACCCTCAATGCCACCGAAACTCGCGCGTGTGCATACGGAGAGGAATTATACAAACACCCCCCCCCCCCCCACCTCGTATAGCCCGTACGTCTTCTCTCGGTGTTTACCAGAGGTGGGACAAAGTCATTGTTATGCAAGTCCAAGTCGAGTCGCAAGTCATCAAATTCATGACTCGAGTCTGACTCGAGTCCAAGTCACATGACTCGAGTCCACATCTCAGAGGTGGGACAAAGTCATTGTTATGCAAGTCCAAGTCGAGTCGCAAGTCATCAAATTCATGACTCGAGTCTGACTCGAGTCCAAGTCACATGACTCGAGTTCACACCTCTGGTGTTTACAGATGTGAAATGAACGACCTCATTCGGCGTTCGCCCCAAGCCAAACGAGCCCACCCCGTGTAGCCTTCGCGGACTTATTGTGGCAAGGCGGTATACGTGTGCTGAACATCCTTCACTCTACGAAGGCCAGCAAACCAGGCCATTGCATCCCCCAGTTTAGCGACGTTTTAGGCACCCGAGCCAGCTTACTCATTTCGAGGCTGAGTCGACCTAGGGGAGGCCCAGGGCCGCTACAGATGAGTCGTAAACCGGCGTCGGTGGGTGGCCGTGAGCGGGAATCGAACTCGGGTCTCCGAGGTTCGTAGCGCAACGCTGCCGCTCCCCGCACGTTGCACAGACAAAGAAAAAAAGACAAAGATCCCCCGTGTAGCCTGAACAGACTGTTGGGGCAAGTGCTGTTAGCGAGTAGCACCTATGAAGGCCGGCACTGTGGCACGTGAGTAGGTGGGTAGCCAGCACCACGCCCGGTCGCCTTTGTCTCCCCAGTGGCGATGTTTACACACCGTACCAGGTGCTCATTTGAGGCTGAGTCGAACTGTTGTGAGCGTCGCTCCTCCGCCCCTCGTTGTTGCTGGAGGGCGACTGCCTCCAAACTGCCCAGTAGCGTCAAGGTGCACCTAGCCTGGCACTGCCCAGTAATAGCGTCCTTCACGAGCCTCCTCCAGCGAGGCCGATCTTGACACCGCTGGTACAGGCCATCGGCAAGTCCACTCAGCTCCACATCTTCCCGTGCCGCATCAACCCATCCCGTCTCTAGCCCCCTTCGATAGGGTCAAACGTGAAGCCTGTTTTTGGGCATGGGGGCTACACGACCCAGATGTTTCAAGGTTCCGTGACACATTTCACACGTAGAACCCCAGACACTTGTACGCAGTCACACACGCATACGCCTGCACGCATGCATTTCCGCACATACACATTAGTTGGTGATTGATTTGCGTGCATTGCTTCCGTCAGTGTCTTTCCAACGATCAAATTGTATACTGGATTCTCCGGTTTCCCTCCCATAACAGGAAAAAAAACATCCACACACACACAATCGAATTGGTATCGGCCCAAACATTCTACGATAAAAAAATAACCCGACAAAATGTTCCGTAACTACGAAACCACTTGGCAGGGACACTCTAGAAAACGAGGTTTGAGACTCCGATTATCACGGTTGGCTACGTACGGTGCGAAAGAAGTTCAACATAGATTGATCATCATCACCACCACCATCATTATCATTATCATGTAGACACAAAGATTACGAGCATCATCAGCTTACATTTCAAGATGGTTTTCTTTAACCCCATGAGAACCCAAGAGACCAGGATGAGAGTCGCATTGCCAAGAGTGGCTTTCCGTGGGGCATTAGTCTGCCAGCAGGGAGGGGAGGGGAGGGGGGCGATAATCGCTCTACTGTATCTACAATCCCAACCGAGTACTGCACCGTCATCCCAACTGAGAAGAGCTTGCGGTGTTATTTTATAGTTTGGCAAAACCTTGAGTCCCAAACGCAGGCACGCGATAGCCTATCCCTAGCCAACTACATCACGTGGCATTTAACGTCTGTACGAAGTGCAGCAGACAGCTCCTGCTATTGCTATATTGATATTGTTTTACTATTTTCATTTTATATATTTTACCAGGTAAGGCCCACTGAGCGAGATAGATATTTATATTTTCAGAAGCGACCTGGCTAACAAAAATTACCCCGTAAAAACAAAGTTTTTCACTATAAATCCTTTATATGCGTGGCATCGGTTTTATTTTATTATTCATTTCTGTTTTTCTTGAGTAAGAGTTTCATTTTTATCACATTGGTATTTAAAATTAAATATGATTTTTTTTTCCTAAAAAGTGGAAAATTTTGGAAACTTTTTTTCACGAAAATAAATTGTCACGCACAACGAGTCTGTGTGCAAAATGTCAGCTCGATTGGATCACGGGAAGTGGGTTAAAAAAACGACCGAAAGATGTGCACGGTCGTAAGCGCGCAAGCAAGCAAGTGAACTTAATATAAAGGATTTCAAAATGACAGCTCAGCGAATTGGCTGATCACGTGGTCATTTATCACAGCCAAATACTCTAAACGCGTGTCGTTGTTTCTAACGTACGGTGCGAAAGAAGTTCAGCATAGATTGATCATCATCACCACCATCATCATCATTATGTAGACACAAAGATTACGAGCATCATCAGCTTAAATTTTAAGATGGTTTTCGTTATCACAGCCAAATACGCGCGTCGTTGCTTCTAAATATAGAGAGAGAAAAATTCACCCAACCACGGCGAGAGAGAGAGACGCAAACTCCAAATATACAGACGTCGTCAGGGTCGGAATCAAACCCACGACCTCCTGCATACAAGGCGAGGGAGTTAACATCTCGCCACCGAGGCACCACACGCATCGATGGCTCGGGTTGAGCACTTATACCTATGGGACACTTGTGCCAGCATCAAGATAATGAATGGCATGAATACAGGAGGTGTTAGGGTATAACAAGGCATTAAGTATCTATGCCTGAATGGATAAAACCAATTTGTTTGTATCATTCGATATCCTGATAGTGGCAAAAGAGACCCCATAGATATGAATTAATGTTGCTCGTGTGGCTTGTGCCAGGCGTCACTGACCCACAACCACCACGGTGAACGCCACCCCATGATCACAGACAGATCCCACGTGGACCCCGTCAATCACGGTTTTAAAAATTAAATAAATAGACTTAACACATTCATCAATATCGCAGTGTTGCGGTCCTTTCAAAGGGTACAAAAAAATAGTAGGCGACGTTTCGGGGTAGTGGTCCTTTTTCAGATCACTTTTTTCTTGACATCCTACGAAGGCAGTGCTGAAACACACAAGCCGAGGCTTGACCCTTCCCGGCAATAAAGCGGGAGGGTGTTAACACGTCCAAACATCAAGTAGACGCGCCGATTGCGAGGCATCAAAGTCTCCGTTAGCCACACATACTTGTGGCAAAACGATGCGAGCAAACACGCTCCGATAAGAGCGCACTCATTGTCTTTGCACCCGATTGGCATGCACCACGGACAGCAGCAGCAGCCTTTTATTTATGGCCTGTCTCGTCTCACCGCCGGTGTTAGACCGAGAGCAGAACGCCCAAAGGCAAACATGCGGTGCTGTTGACGCATGCGTCGAGTGGCGTGTTCGTTAATCGTGGTTTGTGTACCACTGCCAATGCAGCAGCAGCAGCAGCAGCAGAATCACCATCCGATAATCAGCCTTTGTTTTGTTGCTGTTGTTGTTGTGATATATCAGCGGCCCGTGCGTCCTATGAACGAGTGTCTCCCTCACTCACATTGCCAGCTAGCCAACCAGCCAGCCAGCCAGCAAAACTTTTTTTTTCAAACATAGCACGATTTCTCACTCCTAGGGAAAATGACAGGTGCCTTGGCGATGGAGAAGAGAGAGAGAAAGAGACACACCCCCCCCCATCCGATCTCCCACGCTAACTTAGAATCCAATATAAAATGGAAATTATGACGGTAACGGCGGAAGGCCCAGGGTCATATTTGGCCATCTGCTTCGCGAAATTGCCTCCCATTCCGTGGCGCGTTAAACGATAACAGCAACAGCGATGCAGAGTGTGAGTTTCGTGGTCCCCCCTACCCACCCACCCCCGCCTCCTCCTCTCCTCTCTCCCCTATCCTGAGCACAGTAGGAATTATTCTCGAGTCGGCATCACCCCCAGCCTCTGTGGGGTCTACCGCCGACATGCTGAACGCGAAGAGGGCAGGCTGACTTGCAGAATACGGGGACCCATTTGTCGATCATTTACTTTAGACCGCCAACACCTCCAGTGTCCACACCCCATACGCTGCGTTCGCCCAGATCGTGGAGCGGTCAGTAAACCAAACGGACAAGAAAAGCCATCTTCTTGGTTCTTTGGGTAAAGTCACGTAGAAGGGAAATAATAAAATAATAAAAATAAAACATAATAAAATAATTCTCACGACGTTTCGGCCACAACGCAAGCAGCCGTGCTCAGGTGAAGAACAGGGCTGTCGGAAAGACACATTCAGACGCTGTCCTCAGGTGAAGAACAGGGCTGTCGGAAAGACAGTTTCAGACGCTGTCTTTCCGACAGACCTGTTCTTCACCTGAGGACGGCTGCTTGCGTTGTGGCCGAAACGTCGTGAGAATTATTTTATTATATTTAATATTTTATTATTTTATTATTTCCCTTCTACGTGACCTCACCGAAAGAACCAAGAAGATGAATCCCTGCAGTCACGAAAGCTTTAAATCGAAAAAGAAAAGCCATTTTAGGTTCGAATTCGGTAAAAAGAAAAAATGCATATATGTGTATCTGACGAGCCGCAATGCACTGTGTGGTGAATCCGAGACGACGGCGGTGAGTCGTGAACAAACGACGAGGTCCCGACACAGTCAGTGAAGAGCTGTGCAGGTCTTGTTCCTTTGGTCGACCACCCCTGCGACAGGCCCACTAACCCCTGGCATGCTCACCCTCACCAATCACGTGACACCCACCACCACCAACACGTCAATCAACAGACACTTCCACTCCCCCCTCCATCACACAACCCCCCCCCCCCCCACATCCCCCCCTCTTATTCTTGGCTTGTGTTGCCTCCGAAACGTCGTGATTTTTATTTTATTTTTTATTTTATTTTACTTTTATAAATTTTAATTCAAATTTTTTACCTACGTGACTTTACCGAAAAACCTAAGAATATGAATCATTGCAGTCACGAAAGCTTCAAATCTAGAATCCCTCCTCTTGTCATCCCCCTCTTCTTCCCCCCCCCCCCCCGCATCAACCTCCGAAAGAAGTTCAAGGTACATAACAGGGACGCTGCGGTGGCGAGCTGTCAACTCCCTCGCCTGGTGCACAGGAGGTCTTGTCCACGCCAGGTGAACTTCTCCACAAATCTGTCTGTCACCTGATCAAGCCGGTTGTAATTACTGGCGAAAACGTAATGCTCAGATTGTGAATGCTGCAGCTTGGCTCTCTTACACACAACCCGTGTTGCTGTATTAGTATACTACACTATACACTACACTATACACTACACTACTATACCCCTCACTATACACTACACTACTATACACTACACTACTATACACCTCACTATACACTTCACTATACACTACACTATACACTACACTACTATACACTACACTATACACTACACTATACACTACACACTACACTAGTGCTGTACTAGTGACGAATTGGCCACGTTCTGTTTAGGTGACAACCCTTACTAGTTGGCTGCGTCGGGTGGTGGCGGGTTTAACGACACATTTATATATATTTACGCGATCTAACCTGTTAGACATACAGGAGGTCGTGGGTTTGATCCCAAACCTGACGCCTGGTGTATATTTGGAGTTCGCGTGTCAATCTCTCTCCCGGGGATTTTTCTCCGGATCCTCGGGGTTTCGCCCTCCACATTTAGAATCGACAACACGCGTTTAGAGTATTCGGCTGCCGCTATAGATGTCCACGTGATGATGAAGATTATGATAAGCCACTTCGTTCGGCTACTATTTGCGATGGTCTGGTGGCTTCTAAAAGCAAGCTACATAGCTCAGTGGATCTTAGCAGGTAAAATAAATACTAAATAATGTTTATAGTTGCACAGTTTGCATGCATTCCGCGCATCGACGAGGGGATAACGCTGTACACGTACACTCGGCACGACAGACGGGTTGAACATCTCTGATTAAACGAGCTTCATAGCTCATCGGATTCCACCTCGCGTTCACTAATGTCGGCCGTGATTCACCAAAGTCAATCTTGACCTCAACCCGGGTCTTACCCTGTCCCCGCCCCTCCTCCTTTGCAACGTGTATTGGCCTTGGGGTGTTAAATGATGGCAATCTGGGTCCGTGTGCGCGTGTGTGTGTGCTGGTAGGGAGCGGTGGTGTAGCGGTTAGCGCGATGCGCTACGAACCTGGCGACCCGGGTTCGATTCCCGCTCACGGCCAACATCTTTGACGATTTATCTTAACCGGTCCTCGGCCTCCCCTAGGTCGACTCAGCCTCAAATGAGTACCTGGTGCGATGTGTAAACATCGCCACTAGGGAGACAAAAGCGGCTGGGCGTGGTGCTGGCCACCCCACCCCCTCGTGTGCCGTGCCGGCCTTCATAGGCGCTCGCTAACAGCACTTGCCCCTACATTCTGTTAAGGTTATACGGGGAATCTTTGTCTTTTTGTGTATGTGTGTGCGCGCGCCTGTGTGATACAATATCACGCGCTCCATACTCAATAGCGCACTTAAATATCGACTTCTGAAACCATTCCAAAGATGTATTAGAGCTATCGAAATAGCGCTAAGAAGTGAGACACACACGCACAAGGTCGATTCTACATTTTTATTCCACCTCTCCCCCCCCACCCACCCTGTCCTCCCGCTCAATACTCCACCACTGAAATCACGGCTGCCCCCTTTCAATTCTTTCTCTCGCCTAAAAGTTGGTGGCCGAAAAATAAAGAATGAAAGCGCCACGCGGCACGAATTCTGAGGGCCAGCAAAACAAGCCAATGAACAACCCCCCCCCCCCCCCATGGGTGCAAAAGGAGCCAAGAGGAGGCGGTGTAGCATCAGCAGCAGCATCAGCACCATCAGCAGCATCAGCACCATCAGCAGCAGCATCAGCACCATCAGCAGCAGCATCAGCACCATCAGCAGCAGCATCAGCATCAGCAGCATCAGCAGCATCAGCAGCAGCATCATCAGCAGCATCAGCAGCATCAGCAGCAGCTGCAGCATCAGCAGCAGCATCATCAGCATCAGCAGCAGCATCAGCAGCATCAGCATCAGCATCAGCAGCATCAGCAGCAGCATCATCAGCAGCATCAGCAGCATCAGCAGCAGCTGCAGCATCAGCAGCAGCATCAGCAGCAGCAGCAGCATCAGCAGCATCAGCAGCTGCAGCATAAGCAGCATCAGCAGCAGCATCATCAGCAGCATCAGCACCATCAGCAGCTCCATCAGCAGCATCAGCACCATCAGCAGCAGCATCAGCATCATCAGCAGCAGCATCATCAGCAGCATCAGCAGCATCAGCATCAGCAGCATCATTAGCAGCATCAGCATCATCAGCAGCAGCATCATCAGCAGCATCAGCAGCATCAGCATCATCAGCAGCATCATCAGCAGCATCAGCACCATCAGCAGCAGCATCAGCATCATCAGCAGCATCATCATCAGCAGCATCATCAGCAGCAGCATCAGCAGTATCAGCACCAGCAGCAGCATCAGCAGCATCAGCACCAGCAGCAGCATCAGCAGCTGCATCAGCAGCATCAGCACCAGCAGCAGCATCAGCAGCATCATCAGCAGCATCAGCAGCATCAGCACTAGCTGCATCAGCAGCATCAGCAGCGTCAGCAGCGTCAGCAGCATCAGCACCATCAGCATCAGCATCAGCAGCATCAGCACCATCAGCAGCATCAGCATCAGCAGCATCAGCATCAGCAGCATCAGCAGCAGCATCATCAGCAGCAGCATCAGCATCAGCAGAATCAGCATCAGCAGCATCAGCATCAGCAGCATCAGCAGCATCAGCAGCTGCATCGGCAGCATCAGCATCAGCAACATCAGCACCATCAGCAGCAGCATCAGCAGCAGCATCATCAGCAGCATCAGCAGCATCATCAGCAGCATCAGCATCAGCAGCATCATCAGCAGCAGCATCAGCAGCATCAGCAGCAGCATCAGCAGCATCAGCAGCTGCATCAGCACCATCAGCAGCATCAGCACCATCAGCAGCAGCATCAGCAGCAGCATCATCAGCAGCATCAGCAGCATCATCAGCAGCATCAGCATCAGCAGCATCATCAGCAGCAGCATCAGCAGCATCAGCACCATCAGCAGCAGCATCAGCACCATCAGCAGCAGCTGCAGCATCAGCAGCAGCATCAGCAGCATCAGCATCAGCAGCATCAGCAGCATCAGCAGCAGCATCATCAGCAGCATCAGCAGCATCAGCAGCAGCTGCAGCATCAGCAGCAGCATCAGCAGCATCAGCATCATCAGCAGCATCAGCAGCATCAGCAGCTGCAGCATAAGCAGCACCAGCAGCAGCATCATCAGCAGCATCAGCACCATCAGCAGCAGCATCAGCAGCATCATCAGCAGCAGCATCATCAGCAGCATCAGCATCAGCAGCATCATCATCAGCATCAGCATCAACATCATCAGCAGCAGCATCATCAGCAGCATCAGCAGCATCAGCATCATCAGCAGCAGCATCATCAGCAGCATCAGCACCATCAGCAGCAGCATCAGCATCATCAGCAGCATCAGCATCAGCAGCATCATCAGCAGCAGCATCAGCATCAGCAGTATCAGCACCAGCAGCAGCATCAGTAGCATCAGCAGCAGCATCATCAGCAGCATCAGCAGCAGCATCAGCAGCATCAGCAGCATCAGCAGCATCATCATCAGCATCATCAGCAGCATCAGCACCAGCTGCATCAGCAGCATCAGCAGCGTCAGCAGCGTCAGCAGCATCAGCACCATCAGCATCAGCATCAGCAGCATCAGCAGCTGCAGCATAAGCAGCATCAGCAGCAGCATCATCAGCAGCATCAGCACCATCAGCAGCTCCATCAGCAGCATCAGCACCATCAGCAGCAGCATCAGCATCAGCAGCATCAGCATCAGCAGCATCAGCAGCATCAGCAGCTGCATCAGCAGCATCAGCATCAGCAGCATCAGCACCATCAGCAGCAGCATCAGCAGCAGCATCATCAGCAGCATCAGCAGCATCATCAGCAGCATCAGCATCAGCAGCATCATCAGCAGCAGCATCAGCAGCATCAGCAGCAGCATCAGCAGCATCAGCAGCTGCATCAGCACCATCAGCAGCATCAGCACCATCAGCAGCAGCATCAGCAGCAGCATCATCAGCAGCATCAGCAGCATCATCAGCAGCATCAGCATCAGCAGCATCATCAGCAGCAGCATCAGCAGCATCAGCACCATCAGCAGCAGCATCAGCACCATCAGCAGCAGCTGCAGCATCAGCAGCAGCATCAGCAGCATCAGCAGCAGCTGCAGCATCAGCAGCAGCATCAGCACCATCAGCAGCTCCATCAGCAGCATCAGCACCATCAGCAGCAGCATCAGCATCATCAGCAGCAGCATCATCAGCAGCATCAGCATCATCAGCATCAGCAGCATCATTAGCAACATCAGCATCAGCATCATCAGCAGCAGCATCATCAGCAGCATCAGCAGCATCAGCATCATCAGCAGCATCATCAGCAGCATCAGCACCATCAGCAGCAGCATCAGCATCATCAGCAGCATCAGCATCAGCAGCATCATCAGCAGCAGCATCAGCAGTATCATCACCAGCAGCAGCATCAGCAGCATCAGCACCAGCAGCAGCATCAGCAGCTGCATCAGCAGCATCAGCACCAGCAGCAGCATCAGCAGCATCATCAGCAGCATCAGCAGCATCAGCACTAGCTGCATCAGCAGCATCAGCAGCGTCAGCAGCGTCAGCAGCATCAGCACCATCAGCATCAGCATCAGCAGCATCAGCACCATCAGCAGCATCAGCATCAGCAGCATCAGCATCAGCAGCATCAGCAGCAGCATCATCAGCAGCAGCATCAGCATCAGCAGAATCAGCATCAGCAGCATCAGCATCAGCAGCATCAGCAGCATCAGCAGCTGCATCAGCAGCATCAGCATCAGCAGCATCAGCACCATCAGCAGCAGCATCAGCAGCAGCATCATCAGCAGCATCAGCAGCATCATCAGCAGCATCAGCATCAGCAGCATCATCAGCAGCAGCATCAGCAGCATCAGCAGCAGCATCAGCAGCATCAGCAGCATCAGCAGCAGCATCAGCAGCAGCATCATCAGCAGCATCAGCAGCATCATCAGCAGCATCAGCATCAGCAGCATCATCAGCAGCAGCATCAGCAGCATCAGCACCATCAGCAGCAGCATCAGCACCATCAGCAGCAGCTGCAGCATCAGCAGCTGCATCAGCACCATCAGCAGCATCAGCACCATCAGCAGCAGCATCAGCAGCAGCATCATCAGCAGCATCAGCAGCATCATCAGCAGCATCAGCATCAGCAGCATCATCAGCAGCAGCATCAGCAGCATCAGCACCATCAGCAGTAGCATCAGCACCATCAGCAGCAGCTGCAGCATCAGCAGCAGCATCAGCAGCATCAGCATCAGCAGCATCAGCACCAGCAGCAGCATCAGCAGCATCAGCAGCAGCATCATCAGCAGCATCAGCAGCATCAGCAGCATCAGCAGCTGCAGCATAAGCAGCATCAGCAGCAGCATCATCAGCAGCATCAGCACCATCAGCAGCTCCATCAGCAGCATCAGCACCATCAGCAGCAGCATCAGCATCATCAGCAGCAGCATCATCAGCAGCATCAGCATCATCAGCATCAGCAGCATCATTAGCAGCATCAGCATCAGCATCATCAGCAGCAGCATCATCAGCAGCATCAGCAGCATCAGCATCATCAGCAGCATCATCAGCAGCATCAGCACCATCAGCAGCAGCATCAGCATCATCAGCAGCATCAGCATCAGCAGCATCATCAGCAGCAGCATCAGCAGTATCAGCACCAGCAGCAGCATCAGCAGCATCAGCACCAGCAGCAGCATCAGCAGCTGCATCAGCAGCATCAGCACCAGCAGCAGCATCATCATCAGCATCAGCAGCATCAGCACTAGCTGCATCAGCAGCATCAGCAGCGTCAGCAGCGTCAGCAGCATCAGCACCATCAGCATCAGCATCAGCAGCATCAGCACCATCAGCAGCATCAGCATCAGCAGCATCAGCATCAGCAGCATCAGCAGCAGCATCATCAGCAGCAGCATCAGCATCAGCAGAATCAGCATCAGCAGCATCAGCATCAGCAGCATCAGCAGCATCAGCAGCTGCATCAGCAGCATCAGCATCAGCAGCATCAGCACCATCAGCAGCAGCATCAGCAGCAGCATCATCAGCAGCATCAGCAGCATCATCAGCAGCATCAGCATCAGCAGCATCATCAGCAGCAGCATCAGCAGCATCAGCAGCAGCATCAGCAGCATCAGCAGCATCAGCACCATCAGCAGCAGCATCAGCAGCAGCATCATCAGCAGCATCAGCAGCATCATCAGCAGCATCAGCATCAGCAGCATCATCAGCAGCAGCATCAGCAGCATCAGCACCATCAGCAGCAGCATCAGCACCATCAGCAGCAGCTGCAGCATCAGCAGCAGCATCAGCAGCATCAGCATCAGCAGCATCAGCAGCATCAGCAGCAGCATCATCAGCAGCATCAGCAGCATCAGCAGCAGCTGCAGCATCAGCAGCAGCATCAGCAGCATCAGCATCATCAGCAGCATCAGCAGCATCAGCAGCTGCAGCATAAGCAGCACCAGCAGCAGCATCATCAGCAGCATCAGCACCATCAGCAGCAGCATCAGCAGCATCATCAGCAGCAGCATCATCAGCAGCATCAGCATCAGCAGCATCAGCATCAGCATCAACATCATCAGCAGCAGCATCATCAGCAGCATCAGCAGCATCAGCATCATCAGCAGCAGCATCATCAGCAGCATCAGCACCATCAGCAGCAGCATCAGCATCATCAGCAGCATCAGCATCAGCAGCATCATCAGCAGCAGCATCAGCATCAGCAGTATCAGCACCAGCAGCAGCATCAGTAGCATCAGCAGCAGCATCAGCAGCTGCATCAGCAGCATCAGCAGCAGCATCAGCAGCATCAGCAGCAGCATCATCAGCATCATCAGCAGCATCAGCACCAGCTGCATCAGCAGCATCAGCAGCGTCAGCAGCGTCAGCAGCATCAGCACCATCAGCATCAGCATCAGCAGCATCAGCAGCTGCAGCATAAGCAGCATCAGCAGCAGCATCATCAGCAGCATCAGCACCATCAGCAGCTCCATCAGCAGCATCAGCACCATCAGCAGCAGCATCAGCATCAGCAGCATCAGCATCAGCAGCATCAGCAGCATCAGCAGCTGCATCAGCAGCATCAGCATCAGCAGCATCAGCACCATCAGCAGCATCAGCAGCAGCATCATCAGCAGCATCAGCAGCATCATCAGCAGCATCAGCATCAGCAGCATCATCAGCAGCAGCATCAGCAGCATCAGCAGCAGCATCAGCAGCATCAGCAGCTGCATCAGCACCATCAGCAGCATCAGCACCATCAGCAGCAGCATCAGCAGCAGCATCATCAGCAGCATCAGCAGCATCATCAGCAGCATCAGCATCAGCAGCATCATCAGCAGCAGCATCAGCAGCATCAGCACCATCAGCAGCAGCATCAGCACCATCAGCAGCAGCTGCAGCATCAGCAGCAGCATCAGCAGCATCAGCATCAGCAGCATCAACACCAGCAGCAGCATCAGCAGCATCAGCAGCAGCATCATCAGCAGCATCAGCAGCATCAGCACCAGCTGCATCAGCAGCATCAGCAGCGTCAGCAGCGTCAGCATCAGCAGCATCAGCAGCAGCTGCATCAGCAGCAGCATCAGCAGCTGCATCAGCACCATCAGCATCAGCAGCATCAGCATCATCAGCAGCAGCATCAGCAGCAGCAGAGTTCACTGTTGCGACGTTCGACTCTACGATCCCGCCACCGAAAGTGAGTCCACGAAAACTCGTCCTGGCCCACGGGAACTTCAATCGGAATCTGAACGTGTACACTGGTCAACACACTTTTTCTGGCACAAGGTATTCCAACGGTTTTAAGGTAATTTTGGGGTGCTGATTCCAAATCTGGCATCAGTTTTTGTCTATCACATCAGGTTTTTGAGATATCAAATATTGAATTTTCAATTAAAACTGCAGAAGAAAAATATAAAATATATGTGGATATCTACATTAAATTATATTATAAACACACTTTCCTAAAAATACAGCACCATATTTTAACACTAAAGCAGTCACTCGCAACAACTTGCAATCATAAGTGACAGAGTTAATTTCTGGTAAAATCAATTAAAATGGGGTATGCCGATAGCATTAAAACGAGATGTGATAAATGAGATTTGGAATCAGCACCCTGAAATTAGTCTAAAACAGCTGCAAAAGTCCAGGCCAGAAAAAAATGCTTTTTTTTGTTGACCAGTGTAATTTATACCAGGAGGAGGATGAGGAGGAGTCCGATGGGCTTACGAGGTTTCGTGTCACAGATGTCCAGGTCGGGACGGGTCAGAACGCTACCACAGCGAACATTACAAAAACACGACACGGAGTGCGATGTCAGGGAAAGGCGAATCAATTCTTCTTTGGGTCTTTCGGTAAAGTCACGTAGATAGGTTGAAATTAATGATAAATTAAATAAACTAAAAACTACGACGTCGTAGTTTTTAGTGTAAGTGTATGGGTCTCTGTGTAAGTGTATGGGTCTCTGTGTAAGTGTATGGGTCTCTGTGTAAGTCTATGGGTCCCTGTGTAAGTCTATGGGTCTCTGTGTAGTCTATGGGTCTCTATGTGAGTGTATGGGTCTCTGTGTAAGTCGATGGGTCTCTGTGTAAGTGTATGGGTCTCTGTGTAAGTGTATGGGTCTCTGTGTAAGTGTATGGGTCTCTGTGTAAGTCTATGGGTCTCTGTGTAGTCTATGGGTCTCTGTGTAAGTCTATGGGTCTCTGTGTAGTCTATGGGTCTCTGTGTAAGTCTATGGGTCTTTGTGTGAGTCTATGTGTCTCTGCGTGAGTCTATGGGTCCCTGTGTAAGTCTATGGGTCTCTGTGTAGTCTATGGGTCTCTATGTGAGTGTATGGGTCTCTGTGTAAGTCGATGGGTCTCTGTGTAAGTGTATGGGTCTCTGTGTAAGTGTATGGGTCTCTGTGTAAGTCTATGGGTCTCTATGTGTAAGGCTATGGGTTTCTATGTGAGTCTATGGGTCTCTGTGTAAGTCTATGGGTCTCTGTGTAGTCTATGGGTCTCTGTGTAAGTCTATGGGTCTCTGTGTAGTCTATGGGTCTCTGTGTAAGTCTATGGGTCTCTGTGTAGTCTATGGGTCTCTGTGTAAGTCTATGGGTCTTTGTGTGAGTCTATGTGTCTCTGCGTGAGTCTATGGGTCCCTGTGTAAGTCTATGGGTCTCTGTGTAGTCTATGGGTCTCTATGTGAGTGTATGGGTCTCTGTGTAAGTCGATGGGTCTCTGTGTAAGTGTATGGGTCTCTGTGTAAGTGTATGGGTCTCTGTGTAAGTCTATGGGTCTCTATGTGTAAGGCTATGGGTTTCTATGTGAGTCTATGGGTCTCTGTGTAAGTCTATGGGTCTCTGTGTAGTCTATGGGTCTCTGTGTGAGTGTATGGGTATCTGTGTAAGGCTATGGGTCTCTGTGTAAGTGTATGGGTCTTTATGGAAGTCTATGGGTCTCTGTGTAGGTGTATGGGTCTCTGTGTAAGTGTATGGGTCTCTATGGAAGTGTATGGGTCTCTCTCTGGGTCTATGTACGCACGGAGCACTGTCGTCGCTGGTGACTGCACCGTAACCATCATCAACTCACCACACTTTCAGAACCCAGTTGAAGCATTGTACGTGTGTATGTTGAACTTTTTTCGCGCCTTAAGTAGGAAACTGTTCTCATAGGCCACAGCCTGGATTCGAACCCAACTTTCTTGGCGATGTGAACTCTGCACCAACGTGCCAGCCAGCCAGTCAGCCAGTCAGCCAGCCAGTCAGCCAGTCAGTCAGTCAGCCAGCCAGTCAGCCAGTCAGTCAGCCAGTCAGCTAGTCAGCCAGCCACCCAGCCAGTCAGCCAGCCAGTCAGCCAGCCAGTCAGCCAGCCAGTCAGCCAGTCAGCCAGCCAGCCAGCCAGCCAGCCAGCCAGCCAGTCAGCCAGTCACCCAGCCAGTCAGCCAGTCAGTCAGCCAGTCAGCCAGTCAGCCAGCCAGCCAGTCAGCTAGTCAGCCAGCCAGTCAGCCAGTCAGCCAGCCAGTCAGCCAGTCAGCCAGCCAGCCAGTCAGCCAGCCAGCCAGCCAGTCAGTCAGCCAGTCAGCCAGCCAGCCAGCCACGCCAGCCACGCCAGCCCATCCTGGAGTTACTCACCAGTTACACAGAGTGTTACGTAATTTGTGTGTCCGAATCTGACGTTCCGATGGGACTCGCAGCCCGATAGAGCTTTCACCTGGATTCAATAAAACGTCGGAACATCGATTTGCAGAGGGAGAAAAAGAGAGAGAGAGACAGCCTGAGTGGGCCTGTCTTGACCGGGACGAGGGTGATAGTGGATGGGGGAGTTATAAATAGATCGGAGCGAGTTTCTGTAACGGATCTGTCGCCAAGGTTAGTTAAGGGGCTTCCATTGAATTTCAGTCCGGGGCGGCGACAATGCAGAGCACCCAATTCTATCCGGAGAGGTTTGGCGGTGGGAGGGGAGAGGTGGAGGGTGAATGGGTGGGAAGGAGCGTGCGTGTGAGTGGGTGCAATTGGCGATAGATGAGCGGGTGGGTTGTCTAGTGGCACAGCATTGCTCAGAGACTCAACACTACCCATAGACTCAATACTGCACCCATAGAATGAGCACTACCCATAGACTCAACACTTGGCCATAGACCAAACACTGCCCATAGACTCAACACTACCCATAGACTCAACACTGCCCATAGACTCAACACTACCCATAGACTCAACACTGCCCATAGACTCAACACTACCCATAGACTCAACACTACCCATAGACTCAACACTGCCCATAGACTCAACACTGCCCATAGACTCAACACTGCCCATAGACTCAATACTGCCCATAGAATGAGCACTACCATAGACTCAACACTGGCCATAGACTCAACACTACCCATAGACTCAACACTGCCCATAGACTCAACACTGCCCATAGACTCAACACTGCCCATAGACTCAATACTGCCCATAGAATGAGCACTACCATAGACTCAACACTGGCCATAGACTCAACACTACCCATAGACTCAACACTGCCCATAGACTCAACACTGCCCATAGACTCAACACTGCCCATAGACTCAACACTGCCCATAGACTCAACACTGCCTATAGACTCAACACTACCCATAGACTCAACACTTCCCATAGACTCAACACTGCCCTTAGACTCAACACTGCCCATAGACTCAACACTACCCATAGACTCAAAACTACCTATAGACTCAACACTGCCTATAGACTCAACACTGCCCATAGACTCAACACTACCTATAGACTCAAAACTACCTATAGACTCAACACTGCCTATAGACTCAACACTGCCTATAGACTCAACACTACCTATAGACTCAAAACTACCTATAGACTCAACACTGCCCATAGACTCAACACTGCCTATAGACTCAACACTACCTATAGACTCAAAACTACCTATAGACTCAACACTGCCCACAGACCCAACACTTGCAGTGCTCTGACCAGAGCTGGATTGTGAGAAGAGTATGCAGATGGGTTACGTTCTCTCGGCGATGATAATAACATTAGTATTATTATTAATGTATCAGTGCAACGTAATGACCATGACGCATCGCTTCCAGCGGTTGATTGAGAGGCGATGCTCCACCTCCGACTCGCTCCTCGCCCGCTGGAGTCGCGTTAAAATCGACCTCCCGCGCGCAGTCGCTTCGATTGCTCGCGCACTTGAGGGGTCAACGGAGCGCCTAAGCGACACGCGCCGGCTCGATACGCCATCATTACTGCCCATTAGGCGTTATGGGGACGGGAGCGCTGTGGGCGTGGTGGTGGGGGTGGGAGGGGTGAGACGGGGGGTGGGAGGGGTTGAGAGAGGGGGTGAGGGTGGGGGTTGGATGGGGGTTGGAGGGGTGTGGGAGGGGGGTGCGAGGGGGGGTGGGAGGGGGGGTGGGAGGGGGGTGGGAGGGGGGTGGGAGGGGGGTGAGGGTTGGAGGGGGGTAAGAGGAAGGTGGGAGGGGTTGGGAGGGGGGTGGGAGGGGGGTGGGAGAAGTTGGGAGAGGGGGGGGGGTTGGAGGGGGGTAAGAGGAAGGTGGGAGGGGTTGGGAGGGGGGTGGGAGGGGGGTGAGGGTTGGAGGGGGGGTGGGAGGGGGGTAGGAGGGGGTGGGAGGGGGGTGGGAGCGGGGGTTGGAGAGGGGTGGAAGGGGGGTGAGAGGGGGGGGTGAGGGGGGGTGGAAGGTGAGAGGGGGGGTTGGAGGGGGGTGAGAGGGAGGGGTTGGAGGGAGGTGATAGGGAGGGGGTGAGAGGGGGGTAGGAGGGGGTGGAAGGGGGTGAGAGGGGGGTAGGAGGGGGTGGGAGCGGGGTGAGGTTTGGAGGGGAGTGGGAGGGAGGTGAGGGGGGGGTGCAGCGGATGTGGTTCAGGACGCACCGTGAGCATCTTCGTGGGTGATCAATCCCCCACTGGACCTTCTGCGTTGCATCTTGCACGCCGCGGTGTTTAGTTTTGTGAGTTCTTTTGAACCCCGTTCAGCTCTCCAATCTTTACCGGGGGGGGGGGGTCGAACTTGCGTCGTTGAGCGGTGAAACGCGCCGGGTCTAAAAAATGCGGCTTTGCGTGGTGACATCTCGTGACCTTCAAGGGTCACGCTCTCAAGACTCTCATCATCATCATCCTCATCGTGATGATCACCATCCCCATGGCCATTCATCATCAATCACCGCTCCCGTCTGGCGTTATAGCTCTCTTCCCCTTGGCTCAACGCCCTTACCCCCCCCCAGCCCCTTCCCCCACTGCCTGCCACGGCAGTGCCCCCCGTCAATCAGAGCGAGTTTGCAACGACGTCAACGGCGCGGACAGAACTGACGCTTTAACTCTCAGCCTGGAGTAGAAATCTATCTTCTTGGTTCTTTCGGTGAAGTCACGTAGAAGGGAAATAATAAAATAATAATAAAACATAATAAAATAATTCTCACGACGTTTCGGCCACAACGCAAGCAGCCATCCTCAGGTGAAGAACAGGTCTGCCGAGAAGACAGACCTGTTCTTCGTCGTGAGAATTATTTTATTATGTTTTATTTTTATTATTTTATTATTTCCCTTCTACGTGATGACTTTACCGAAAGAACCAAGAAGATGAATCCCTGCAGTCACGAAAGCTTTAAATCGAGATCTAGGAGTTCGGTACATGACCAATAGTCCTTCCGGCAAGTAAGTCTGTGTGTGTGTGGAGGAGGCGGGGGGGCATTTTAATTAACTCACGCATGACGAGTTGAATTTCCCAACAAACATCGCCACTCAGGAGACAAAGGCGGCCGGGCGTGGTGCTGGCCACCTTCCCCCTCGTGTGCCGTGACGGCCTTCATAGGTGTTCGCTAACAGCACTTGCCCCAGCCGTCGGATAAGGCTACACGGGGGATCTTTGTCTTTGTGTGGATCAGTTAAAGACTCGAAAAATAAATCACCTTTGCCTCACCGCGGACGGATAGCGACCATGAAGACTGTGCGAGGAGGCCACGCGTCCCAAGGCGACCGCTTCACCCCACAATCTCCCCGTGTGTCCCTGCGCCCTGCAGGAGGCAGCAGCAGCAGCAGCAGGGGCACTATGCACACACGCATACAGACAGCAGCAGCAGAGGCACCATGCACACACGCATACAGACATACAGCAGCAGCAGGGGCACCATGCACACACACATACAGCAGCAGCAGCAGGGGCACTATGCACACACACATACAGACAGACAGCAGCAGCAGCATGCACACATACAGACAGCAGCAGCAGTGGCACCATGCACCATGCACACACGCACACATACATACAGCAGCAGCGAGAGTTGGCGGATCACCATACCGGGTGGTGCGTCGTGGGGGTGCCGTACCCTGGCTCGCCAGGAGAAGGCGACGCAGCAGCAAACGGAACTCATCGCCATTCTGTTGCGATCTGTACGGGGATTGAGCGATTAACCCCCTCGCTCGCGCGAACTGTCTCCGTGTTGGAGCGCAGTGCGATCACCGCTACACCACCGCTCCCCACATACAACGCCCAATAAATTTCCCGGAGAGCCTGTTGGGGCAAATGCAGTTTGCCAACACCTAAATTATATTTGTTTTTTTTATCCCACACCTTTCGCCTGGGCCGTAATGAAAACCGGCACGGCACCACTTGTATAATAATTTAATTGGCTGAAAACGCATTGTGGCAGGACCCTCTTGAAAACGAGCCATACGACTCAGTGTGGCTCTGCTGGACAAATAACAGAAATGGTCCCTGATCGGGAATCCAATTGATCGGTTCACCGAGTCAGCTGCTGTCACCCCCTTCCCCACTCAGACAAAGATCCCCCGTGCAGCCTTAGCACAGCCCGTGAGCGAGTAGCACCTACGAAGGCCGGCTATTCATTTGAGGCTGAGTCCACCTAGGCGATGGCCACCAACGGGCTCAGACACACTCGCACACACGCGCGCGCGCGCACGTGGTTAAACGAAAGCCGGCCGAGCCGAGCCGACGTTGACCGTGACAATCAATCAGAGAGCGCACTTCAAAACGGGACCACAAGCTGGGTGGGGTGGGGGTGGTGTGGGGTGGTGTGGGGTGGGGGGTAGCTCCTGCAGCCTGGGCCACGGTAATGTAATGTGCCGCGTAATGAGCTGTCAACAAGACGGGATCGCCGCCTCGTCGCGCACGGCAATGAGCTTCGCCCAGGTTCCCGAGGGTCGTGATCAATGAGTTTGATATTGCAGAGGCTCACACATACACACAACGCCAGAGGAACACTCACACCTACAGATACGCACACACACACATATAGATACACACACACCTACAGATACACTCACTCCTAGAGATACACACACACCTACAGATACACTCACACCTATAGATACACTCACACCTATAGATACACACACACCTACAGATACACACACACACCTATAGATGCGGTGTTGGGTGATGGGGTTGCAATGTTTACTACTACACACTGCACCAGGTACTCATTTGAGGCCGAGTCGACCGAGCGGAGGGGTCGGGACCGGTTCGGATAATCGACACTGGAGTTGGTGGCCGTGATCTGGAATCGAACTCGGGTCGCCGGGTTCGTAGCGCAGTGCGCTAACCGCTGCGCCACCGTTCCCCACATACAACGCCAAAAAATTCCCGGATAGCCTGTTGGGGAAAATGCAGTTAGCCATCACCTATTATGTTTTTTTTTTGTATCCCACACCTTTCACCCGGCTGTAATGAAAACCGGCACGGCACACGGAAGGCATCGAGCGGCCAGCAAACACCACGCCAGGCCGTCTTTGTCTCCCTTGCTGCGACGATTAGACACTGCACCAGGTGTGCACCTCATCTGAGTCGACCAATCCGATGCCCTGCTGCAGTTGGTCCGAGGCGAGCCCCGGTGGGAGGTCCCTATGAGCACCGCTCTCTTTTTTTGTTTACCATCAGTGGAAACAAGAAGATGCTGTTCGGTGTAGACGGCACTTTGCTTCGTTCATCATTTCGTAATTTTTTTTTACTTTGCTTTATGTAAACCCCCACCTCTCGCTCACTCTCTCGCTCACCGCTCTCTGTGTCTGTAAGCCAAGAGCGCTTGCCCAATGGATTTCCATATGCGTATACTCGTCCCCGCCATGTGAATGTGGAATTTCCATCGCTCGTTCAGCTGGGAGACTGTAGACACGAGATGAGCGTCCGGGTTAGAGGAGTGGATGTGGCTCGCGGTTACGAGACCTGTGACGGAGGCTAAGGATGTGGAGATGACACGAACGATGGAGAGAGGCAGAGGAAGAGAGAGAGAGCGAGACACGTGGGGAGTTAGGAGATGGGGAGATAGGAGAGATGTCCGTGCAACGTGTTCAAACGTCATGCTGAAGATGGGTCGTTGCTCGAAACGTCGTCTTACTATTGGTAAAAAAATATCAAAAGAAGACCACGCCGTGTTATTGACGAGGGGGGGAGTTAGTTCGTGGTGGATCCATTCGTAGGGCGTGAGGAGCGTGAGAGAGAGGGAGAGGGAGCGAGGGAGATTACAAATATTACATAGAAAACAGGGGGAGCATAGACATCGAGTAGAGAGAGAGGGGGTAGAGAGAGAGTGGGGGGGGGGGTAGAGAGAGGGGGGGTAGGGAGAGGGGGTAGTGAGGCCGTTGGACTGCGAGAAGGGCTCCCTGCAGAATGAGAGAGAGTGAGACTTTTGACTTTTAAACAACTTTTATTGCCGTCAGCAGCAAAAGCACTGGAGGCGATTTCGATTTGAAATACACAAAGTCATCAGCAAACAAATGAAATGTAAACGCTACAAATCCACGCGCTGTGGCGCTACAAGCACCGTGCACAACACGAAAGAAAAGTCACGTGGTGGTGGTGGTCATCGCGCACGCCACGGTGACGAGCGAGCGCTTCAGAAGGTGAACACGAGGGTGCCGTGCACGCTGGTACAGAGAGGGGCTTGTCCGCATCCCCAGCGTTGAAAGAAGACGTGCACATCACCGACATGTGTGTGGTATGCGTGCTCCAGCCGGAGCCGCGCCTTAAGCAAGATCTCTGAACACTGGAAGCACAGAGCAGCCATCAGTGTCACCTTCCAGCATCTTTTTTCTCGTTCTGTAACAACGCCATCTTCGCCTGAGCACAGGCGAAGTTGGCGAGGTCATGGCGCTTGTTTAGCCAGGTAAGGCACCCCCCATATACGAAGCTGCTGTTGTAGAAGGGCACCCCCAGTTTCCTGAAGATGCCCCCCAAAAGGCGGAACATTGTTTTGAGCCGCTGGCAGTGTAAGTCCTGGTGGGGCAGATCCTCCCTGGCACCGCAGGAAATGCACAAGTCTGTTACCCCTGGCGAGATTCGGCTGAGCCACACGGCCGATGGCAACGTGCAGTGTGCCAACCTCCACTGGAGGTCACCGCAGCGTTTGGCTACGGGGGAGACTTGTACATTTGTTTCCACTGAGGGGCGGCCGCAATGAGGGGAGAGAAATGGTTTCTCCATATTCTTAGGTTTTTTTTCGGTAAAGTCACGTAGGTAAAAAAATTAAATTAATAAAAGTAAAATAAAAATAAAATAAAAATCACGACGTTTCGGAGGCAACACAAGCTTCCGTCTTCAGGTGGAACCGTCACAGCACGATAGCTGCATCAAGTGAATTTTGTGTCCGGTAGGTCGGCCAGGTCCCGGGAATGCAGCGCCTTTACGCAGCACGTGTAGAGCGCCTTGACACAGCACGTGTAGAGCGCCTTGACACAGCACGTGTAGAGCGCCTTGACGCAGCACGTGTAGAGCGCCATGACACAGCACGTGTAGAGCGCCTTGACACAGCACGTGTAGAGCACCTTGACACAGCACGTGTAGAGCGCCTTGACACAGCACGTGTAGAGCGCCTTGACACAGCACGTGTAGAGCGCCTTGACGCAGCACGTGTAGAGCGCCTTGACACAGCCACGTGTAGAGCGCCTTGACACAGCACGTGTAGAGCGCCTTGACACAGCACGTGTAGAGCGCCTTGACACAGCACGTGTAGAGCGCCTTTACGCAGCACGTGTAGAGCGCCTTGACACAGCACGTGTAGAGCGCCTTGACACAGCACGTGTAGAGCGCCTTGACACAGCACGTGTAGAGCACCTTGACACAGCACGTGTAGAGCGCCTTGACACAGCACGTGTAGAGCGCCTTGACACAGCACGTGTAGAGCGCCTTGACACAGCCACGTGTAGAGCGCCTTGACACAGCACGTGTAGAGCGCCTTGACACAGCACGTGTAGAGCGCCTTGACACAGCCACGTGTAGAGCGCCTTGACACAGCACGTGTAGAGCGCCTTGACACAGCACGTGTAGAGCGCCTTGACACAGCACGTGTAGAGCGCCTTGACGCAGCCACGTGTAGAGCGCCTTGACACAGCCACGTGTAGAGCGCCTTGACACAGCCACGTGTAGAGCGCCTTGACACAGCACGTGTAGAGCGCCTTGACACAGCCACGTGTAGAGCGCCTTGACACAGCCACGTGTAGAGCGCCTTGACACAGCACGTGTAGAGCGCCTTGACACGGCACGTGTAGAGCGCCTTGACACAGCACGTGTAGAGCGCCTTGACACAGCACGTGTAGAGCGCCTTGACACAGCACGTGTAGAGCGCCTTGACACAGCCACGTGTAGAGCGCCTTGACACAGCACGTGTAGAGCGCCTTGACACAGCACGTGTAGAGCGCCTTGACACAGCACGTGTAGAGCGCCTTGACGCAGCACGTGTAGAGCGCCTTGACACAGCCACGTGTAGAGCGCCTTGACACAGCCACGTGTAGAGCGCCTTGACACAGCACGTGTAGAGCGCCTTGACACAGCCACGTGTAGAGCGCCTTGACACAGCCACGTGTAGAGCGCCTTGACACAGCACGTGTAGAGCGCCTTGACACGGCACGTGTAGAGCGCCTTGACACAGCACGTGTAGAGCGCCTTGACACAGCACGTGTAGAGCGCCTTGACACAGCACGTGTAGAGCGCCTTGACACAGCACGTGTAGAGCGCCTTGACACAGCACGTGTAGAGCGCCTTGACACAGCACGTGTAGGACGCTCTGTTTGGGGCACTCTTGAGGGGCACGTTCCTGCAGCCTCGGAGCTTCAGTAGCTTGCCGGAGTCGCTGTGGCCGGGGGGCTGCGCGCAGGAGAAGCACAACTCCGGGAAAGAGGAGAGGAGAGGGGGGGAGGGCCGCCACCATCCCCCGGTGCCTCCAGCTCCAGGCTTAACTCCTTCATGGCGCGGGGCACGTCACGCAGCAGCTTCTCCCCAGCGAGCATGGAGCGGAGCCCCGCGGTGTTGGCGATCTCAGCTGCGGTTTTCCACTTGGGCTGGTGGGGCCTGCACGAGGTGGAAGACTGAGAGAGAGCGAGCGAGAGGGGGGGGGGCGCTACATGAAGCAAAGATTTTAAAAAATACGAAATGATGAACGAAGCAAAGTGCCGACCACACCGAGCATCTTCTTGTTTCCACTGATCGTAAAAAAACAAAGAGATAGAGGGGACGAGAGGGCGGAGGGAGGTGGGCACAGGGGGATAGAGGGGCAGACGGACTTTCTTGATGATTACATCTCGCGAGCGCTCACATCTAATTGTCTTTAATGAGCTTCCCAGAGTTCCCGGGGAGTTTTGAGTGCGCGCGTGAACGTGGCCACGTGTGTGCCATTGTGGCACGCTGTGTGTGTGTCTGTGTGTGTCTGTGTGTGTGCCATTGTGGCACGCTGTGTGTGTGTCTGTGTGTGTCTGTGTGTGTCTGTGTGTGCGTGTGTGTCTGTGTGTGTCTGTGTGTGTGTCTGTGTCTGTGTGTGTGTCTGTATGTGCCTGTGTGTCTGTGTGTGTGCCATTGTGGCACGCTGTGTGTGTCTGTGTGTCTGTGTGTGTGTGTGTCTGTGTGTGTGCCATTGTGGCACGCTGTGTGTCTATGTCTGTGTGTGTGTGTCTGTGTGTGCGTGTGTGTCTGTCTGTGTGTGTGTGTATGTGTGTGTCTGTGTGTGTCTGTGTGTGTGTGTCTGTGTGTGTGTGTGTCTGTGTGTGTGCCATTGTGGGACGCTGTGTGTGTCTGTGTGTGTCTGTGTGTGTGTCTGTGTGTGTCTGTGTGTGTGTCTGTGTGTGTGTCTCTGTGTGTCTGTGTGTGTGCCATTGTGGCACGCTGTGTGTGTCTGTATGTGTGTCTCTGTGTGTGTCTGTGTGTGTGTCTGTGTGTGGGTTTGTGTGTGTGTCTGTGTGTGTGTCTGTGTGTGTGTCTGTGTGGGTGGGGAGCGGTAGTGTAGCGGTTAGCGCGCTGCGCTATGAACCTGGCGACCCGGGTTCGATTCCCGCTCACGGCTAACACCAGTGACGATTATCTGAACCGGTCCTGGGCCTCCCCTAGGTCGACTCAGCCTTAAATGAGTACCTGGTGCGGTGTGTAAACATCGCCACTGGGGAGACAAAGGCGGTCGGGCGTGGTGCTGGCCACCCACCCCCTCGTGTCCCGTTCCGGCCTTCATAGGTGCTCGCTAACAGCACTTGCCCCTACAGTCTGTTAAGGCTATACGGGGGATCTTTGTGGGTGGCCAGCAACACTCCCGACCGCCTTTGTCTCCCCAGTGGCGATGTTTACGCACCGCACTATGTACTCATTTGAGGCTGCGTCGACCTAGGAGAGGCCCAGGACCGGTTCAGATAATCGTCACCGGTGTTGGCCATGAGCGGGAATCGAACCCGGGTCGCCAGGTTAGTAGTGCAGCGTAGCGCTAACCGCTACACCACCGCTCCCCACACACACACACCCACACAAAGACAAAGACCCCCCGTATAGCCTTAACAGACTCTAGGGGCAATTGCTGTTAGCGAGCACCTATGAAGGCGGGAGCGGTGCACGAGGGGGTGGGTGGCCAGCACCACGCCAGACACCCGCACACAGACACCCACACACAGACACCCACACACACACAGGAACACGCAGAGACACGGACGAGATTCATGCATTTATTTGCCATCGAGTGAAGCCTATTGGGCTAAGAAGCTTAAATTTGTCTCATGGACGACACCGCCGGAAAACGACATCAAAGCATTCCGCAATTACAGATTAATAAGATAAAATGTAAACAAACAAACTCAATGGTAGCAATTATGGTTGTAAAATGACATTCATTACGTAAACGTTAGTGATAAACAAAAACTAGAGTCGGTTTAAGTTGAGGACAGATATGGCGGAATGGCGATGAAAGAGACTTGGGTGATTCCAAACGCTTTTGGGCAGCTACACTCAATGATTTTTTTTTACTGGTAGGAACCTCCTGGTTACACCAGCCCACAGGGGATTATTGTGTCCGTCCGTCAGTCCGTTGTGCATCCAAAAATGGGAGGGGTGGGGCTGGGTGGAGAGGGGAGGGTGGGGAGGGGCTGGGTGGGGAGGGGCTGGGTGGGGAGGGTGGGAAGGGGCTGGGTGGGGAGGGGCTGGGTGGGGAGGGTGAAGAGGGGAGGGTGGGGAGGGGCTGGGTGGGGGAGGGTGGGGTGGGGCTGGGTGGAGGGTGGGAGGGGCGAAGCACGTGGACATGTGCGGTAGGTAACATCTCTAAACGCACGTTGACTCTGCTGTCATTGTGGAGGGAAAAGCCAGAGGTTCTGGAGAAAAATCCACGCGGTCACGGAAAGAGAGACACGCCAACTCCAAATAAACAGCAGGCGTCAGGGTCGGGACCAAACCCATGACCTCCTGCATATCAGGCGAGGTAGTTAACATCTCACCACCGAGAGAGAGAGACACGCAAACTTCAAATATACAGCAGGTGTCAGGGTCGGGATCAAACTCATGACCTCCTGTATACCAGGCGAGGTAGTCAACATCTCATAGCCACCGTGGCCGCCCCATTCACAAGCAGTCTCCAACCCAAGCGCTGATCCCACAGCGAGTTTAGTTCATTCCGTTGTTCGCAGCTACACGCTGAGTGTAACGTTCTGACCCGCCCCGACTGGACATCTGTGAAAAAAGAGCTTCATGGCTCATCGGATTCCTCCTGCAGAGATAAAGATTATGACTCTGATTCCGAATGGCTGCGTGAGGTCTACCGTCACGTGTGTTGTTTTGATTCGCTCGATCAGGACTCGCTGAGCGGCTGTTTCCAAATGTTATGTTCCTTCCTGCTCCTGTTGATTTAGTTTAGCCTATTCTCTCCCCCCCCCCCCCACTTTTCAAATGATGTCTCTATCGTACATTTCTGTATCCTCCTTATTAAGGCCGCACTCGTTATACACACGCACGCAGAGCGCTTGCACAAATGAACCACAACACCTGGCTGATTTCGTCAGTCACAGGAGCATTAGACCACCACGAGACACTCCCCGTGTCATCCTCGCAGCAGCAGCAGTAGCAGCTGCTGTTTCTGCAATATTTTGCTGTCTTTTCCTGGATTTTCTGTTTGCACGTAGTCACTTTAAGATGTTTTCTTGTTCATGTTAGTTTTTTGCTTGTTGCGGTTGCACCCGATTCAAGAGCCGAATGGCTCACAGGGCTATACCTAATAAATGAACTTGAAATAAAATGAATTGAGCAGCAGCAGCAGCGGCGGCTTGTTGACTCAGCCGTCGAACAAAGACGGCGGGCACCGCATCACGCGGCTCTCAGATGGCGCTTCTGCGGCCGTCTGGAACGCTCTTCCCTTCCGATGTTAGAAAGCCACTGGGAGCTATGATGCACTTTTAAATCATCTCGATGGAAAACTCATTTCATTAGAAGTGATTTTTGTGTTTAGTTTGCTTGTCCTTCCCCCGCACCTCCCATTAGCACGGTTGGCTACGTACGGAGCGAAAGAAGTTCACCATGCATACATACGTGCGAGGGGGGAGAGCGAAAGAGAGACACGCACACTACAAATACCCATTACAATAACAAGAATCAAGCGGAGTGGTGGTGCAACATACAGCATACGTACATACCCCCCTCTACCCCCCCCCCTCGAAAAAAGTCTGTTTAGCTCAATGAGCCATACCTCGGGTGAACAAAGATACATTAACTCAACTGGAGACTCCTCCTCCTGTTACGAAAACGTCCCGCGGAAGAGGCTATCACAGAACTAAGAGATCGCCTAAAGTGGCCTATGGTGTACACAAAAGGTCCACACACGCACACAACAACAAAAACACACTCGCCAACAACACACGCGGTTAGGCTGCTATAAATAAGGGTAATTACCTAAAACGTAGACAATTATATATATATTATTTTAAGGCCACAGGTCTTGTGTTGGTGTTAATTGCGCCTGCGCACCACTGTCACACTTAGCAGAGGGCAGAGCATTCCCACACGGCTGCCTTGGAGAGTAACAATACAATTATTATCATTCGTCGTACGTGTGACAGTCGCAGGTAATTATATATATATGTTTAAGTTCATAATGGGATTCTAGATTTGAAGCTTTCGTGACTGCAATGATTCATATTTTTAGGTTTTTTCGGTAAAGTCACGTAGGTAAAAAATTAAAATTAATAAAAGTAAAATAAAAATAAAATAATAATCAAGACGTTTCGGAGGCAACACAAGCTTCCGTCTTCAGGTTGAACCGTCACAGCACGATTGCTGTATCAGACTCTTACTTGATACAGCAATCGTGCTGTGACGGTTCCACCTGAAGACGGAAGCTTGTGTTGCCTCCGAAACGTCGTGATTTGTATTTTTTTTATTTTACTTTTATTAATTTTAATTCATAATGGGAATTTAGCCAAATTATACGTGGAACCACATTTTCTGAGTAGAATGAACATTTCAAATTCGCGTATTCATCGGTGGCTTCAAACGAGAATCCGGTCTAACCACAGGCACCTTGCCTTGGATTCGAACCCAGGCTCTCAGCAGCACTGCACCGCTGACTTCTGAGCCACTTCCAGCGGAGACGCAGATCAGTTTCACGATCCAGGCTGACAGCACCTGGGGGAACACTTCCAGTCCAGAGCTCGCGTGTCAAGACGACGCTCTGCAGCAGAGGAAATACATTTCTGGCTGAGCAGACCTAGAGGGGGTGGTGGTGGTGGTGGTGGTGGGGGGCAAGTCCCAGAGGTGCACGAACATGGACTAACGTAATTAAAAACAAATGGAGTGAGTGGAGGTGGACGGGTTGAGGTTAGTGGTGGGCGGGGGGGGAGTTGGAGACACGGAACAGCACTGCGGAGAAACCAGAGTTCAATGAATTTGTTTCACCCTGCTCGAGACGTGATTGAGCCAGATTCTCGAGGGGATTGATTTGATGGTCTCAGCCGAGTCATCGATGACCTTACACGGAAAGCCTATAGACTCACGTAGGCACCCATAGACTTACACAGATCAGAATCTTTATTTTAGACTGGAGGAAGAATCCGATGAGGTATGAAGCAGCAGGTCAGCGAAGTACAATAGTATGAAAAAAAACCCCGATAGGAGTGCAAAATGAAGAAAAGGTAAGCAAGTCGCTATAAATAAACGTGTAAAGTGTTTAAGTACAAATTGTCAAAAATATTTAACATTTTTTGCCGATTTGTCAGCAAAAAGAACACCACCACCAACAACAACCACAAAACAACAAAAATCAACAACAACAAACACTGCAACAAAAACAACAACAACAACAACCAAAACACACCAAGATAACGTACAGTCCCTCAATGAAATCGCCCATTCGCATTTGAACGACCGATCGAAGTTGAAAAACACATTTGCAAGCGTGGCTGTATCCAGCACGAATATTCTCATGGGAATTGCACAGAGACCCACAGACTCACACAGGCACAGGCCGAGTTGCGGTTTCTCAAGTGGTGTCGTCCCGCGTTATAACGGGGCTCGTTCCGTGTTATAATGGGGCACCTTCTGCGCTGTGCGAAAAGTGTTGCCTGATGTAAGGACCGCGTTATAGTGAACACGCGTCATAGCGTTAACACCCCCCACGCGTCAAGCGAGGACTCACCGAATGTCCAGTAGAAAGTTGTACATTTGGTGCATGTGTAGTGTAATAGCGCCGGCTGCTGTCCAACAGCGGCAACTGCGGTGGACAAACAGTACACACGCCGGTGAGCGCATACACGGCTGTGTGTCGGCAGGGCGGAGGAACTGGGACAAGGGTCGTGGAAGACCCCATCTGGAAGCCCCTGGAACCCGCTAGTTGGTTCGAGAATGGAGGCGTGGCCAGGGAGGAGCCAGGTCGCGTTGGGAGCATAAAAGGAGCTGAGAGCGGGAGCTTGGGGCTGCCGGTTCTGGGAGTGGACTCGTCATGCCGCCATCATCGCTGTCGTCTTCGCTAGATGTTGCGCGGCCGGAGAGTTGTTGGCTGTCTCGGTCGGTGCCGTCGGTGTTACACGGTGAGCGTTGCGTTAAGGCTGGGCTAGGCGACTAGGGAGAGAGCGCGAGGGCGAACCTGTGAAGTGTGAAGGTGCCTCCTGGAAACGCTTGTCTCCGAATCGCTGACACTACGTGCGTATTCGCTGCTTGTAAGCATCTACACGCACCTCCGATTCGCTACGTCTAACATGCGCACTGCACACACGTGACCTAGCGGTGGCGCGCGTCGCCTCTGATTGCAACCATTCACGGTTCTCATCCGACGGGTCGCCCCGATTAACACTGCGGATGTATTAATCGCAAAAAACACAAGCGCCGTATGCGTATGCACAGCAGAACGTTCAAGACCCCGTGGAGTAAATCGCCCGAGTGGGCCCCTGTTTGCCGAAGTGGTGGTCCAATTTTCCGAAACTTTAACAAATTCACCCAGCAAGTTGCTAAATGGAACAATGCAGCAGCAATCAGCAGCGGCAATCACTGCCAAACCCGGACCGCTACCAATACGTGGAAGAAAGCCCTCCTGAAAGTGAGTTACGGTATTAATTCTAGATTTGAAGCTTTCGTGACTGCATTGATTCATACTCTTAGGTTTTTTTCGGTAAAGTCACGTAGGTAAAAAAAAGAAAAAAAATTTAAAGTAAAATAAAAAAAAT